>NC_064823.1:30814862-31117892 GCF_024166365.1 Elephas maximus indicus | reverse complement strand
ATGTGCTCTGCCAATCAAAGATGTAGGAGCAAAACAGTAGAAAGAGCAGATGGTGTTCTAGGCATGATGGCCTGAGATTGCACAGTTCCACAGTGGTGCAGGAAAACACATAAAAGTTCCCATTGTTGAGCACAACAGAGAATCCCAGATGGAGCAGGAGAACAGTGGGATGCAGACCTCAAATTCTCATAAAAAGACCAGACTTAATGGTCTGACTGAAACTAGAAGGACCTCGGAGGTCATGGTCCCCCTTTGCTAGCCCAAGACTGGAACCATTCCCGAAGCCAACTCTTCAGGCAGGGATTGGACTGGATGATAAGACAGAAAATGATACTGGTGAGGAGTGAGCTTCTTGGCTCAAATAGACACATGAGACTATGTGGGTAACTCCTGTCTAGAGGCCAAATGAGAAGGCAGAAGGGGACAGGAGCTGGTTAAATACAGGGTGGAGAGGAGAAGTATGCTGTCACATTAGGGGGAGAACAGCTAGGAGTACATAGCAAGGTGTGTATCCGTTTTTGTATGAGGCTGACTTGATTTGTAAACTTCCACTTAAAGCACAATTAAAAAAAAAAAAGTTCCCATTCTCCAGGGAAGCTGCAGAAATCACTGGGAACAGGTCTTTAAATCCAAAGGGAAGTGGCAGTGGGACCGAGAGGCCACCAAATGATCTACTTAGACTGATGACTAGAGGCCATGGGGGGAGCCCAGATCACAGCAGCTAGAGACCACTTACCAAGGACCAAATTTGATGAGGCTCATCCAATGCCAGCAGAGGACAGATGATGGCTGAGGCCCAGATGTTGTCCTCTTACCTCATGTCCAGTGCTAGGGAAGGAAAGGGAGAGGAAAAGAACCCTGAATTTGACTTGGTTTCCCAAAAGAGACTTAACCAGAAACCAGCTGCTGTTGAATTAACTCTGACTCATGGCAACCCATGTGCATCAGAGTAGAACTGTGCTCCATATGGTTTTCAATGGCTGATTGTTCACAAAGAGACTGATACGCCTTTCAATTCCAGGGCACTTCTGGGTGGACTCAAACCTCCAACCTTTCAGTTAGCACTCGAGTGCCTTAATCATTTGTCCTACCCAGGGAGAAACCCTTAATGTGACAAAACGTATCCTGAATGGGGGCAATTATAGAAAACAACATTTCTGCACAGGTTGTGGATTATGGAATGTATCCCCACTAAATAAGCATTACATCCCAGGTCTAATTAGCAACAATGGAGACTCAAGAAAAAACAGCAAAAAGTCAGGATTGAGGCTAGTGATACACTGCACCTCAGTTAAGATGAATCAGGAGTGAGTACAGTGATGTGTAGTTGGAGGCTTCAGCCTGCAGGTGTACATTGTGATCCTTCTCCAAAATAATCTACTTTACCCTGTGGTAAAGGACCGCTGATGGCAAAATAGCTAAATACTTGGCCACTAACCAAAAGGTCAGCAGTTTGAACCCACCAGCGGCACCATGGAAGAAATGAACTGACAACCTGCTCCTGTAAAGATTATAACCTAGGAAACCCTATGTGGAAGTTCTACTCTGTCATATAGGGTCGATATGAGTCAGACTTGACGTGATGACACACAAAAACAACAGCCCTGTGGTGGACACAACCTGAAGTGACCTTGGAAGAATTTTTGTTTTCTTTATGCTCAGGTATAATCCATACTGAAGGCTTTTACCTTCATCAGTAAGTGCTTCAAATTGTCTTCACTTTTTGCAAGTGAGGTTGTATCATCTGCATATCTCAGGTTGTCAATGAGTCTTCCTCCTATACTGATGCCACATGCTTCTTCATATAGCCCAGCTTCTCAGGTTATTTATTTGCTCAGCACACAGATTGAATAATGATGGGTCACAGGTGTGCTATAATCTCTCTCACCATCTCCCTAGCTACTAATGGACAAAATAGCTGCTAATGAGCACGACATAAGGTATGTGCCTTAGGGGGGAGATGATTGCCCTCTAAAGAAGCCCAGAACTCTGTTAAGCTGTTTTAGTAGAATAAAGAGGAGAAGGAATGCTTCTGGTGCCAGTAAGTCTAGAACAACCATCGGGAGATGGCTGCCCACCTCAAACAGGGACAATGAATGACGTCCATTGCCTGCAGGAGGTCCTCCACTTTTACTACCCCTTTTACCTTTTACTACCCCCTTCTCCTTCCTGTTCCCTGTACATGCCGTTTGGCACATAGAAATGATCCTTCTGTTAGTATTTAACCCCAGGAGAGAGGGGCTTCAACATTCCTTCTCTTTGCTTCCTGTTTATGAGTCAGGACACACTTGGATGCGATATAACATCGCCCTGGGATGGGAGCCCAACTTCAGGAAATCTTGGCTGATGAGGTTGTTTGCTGTTCTACTCATCCCTGCCTGTCGTGTTTATTCTGTTATAAACACCTATTGATCACACCATTAGAACAGTGTCTGGTCTGTGCTCTGCTCCAGTCTTCATTAAGAACCTGTGAATACAGTACATTGCAAATAAAGTGAAAGAATACAACTCTGCCATACACCTTTTCCAATTTTAAACCATGTAGTATTCCCTTGTTCTGTTCTAATGGTTGGTTCTTGATCCACGTACAGGTTCCATATGAGCAAAGTTGAAAATACTATGGCTTGGGTCAGGCACACTTTAGTCATCAAAGTGACATCTTTGGTTTTTAACACTAAATAAATCTTTTGCAGATTTGCCCAGTGCAATATATTGTTTAATTTCTTGACTGCTGCTTCCGTGGGCATTGAAGAATGAATAAATAAGAAGAATCAAATCCTTGACAACTTCTGTAAATCCCATTCTTGGCAATGTTATTCATATTTTGCTATGATCCACACAGTTGAATGCCTTTGTATAGTCAATAAAACACAGGTAAACATCTTTATAGTATTTTCTGCTTTCGGCCAAGATCCATCTGACATCAAGCAATGATATCCTTCATTCAATGTTCTCTTCTGAATCTAGCTTGAATTTCTGGCAGTTCCCTGTTGATGTATGGCTGCAACAATTTTTGAACTGTCTTCAGCAAAATTTAGCAGTATGTGATATTGATGATATTGTTTAATAATTTCCACATTCCGTTTGATTGCCTTTCCCTGGAAATATAAACTCAGCTAAAAGTTTAGAAATTCTGAAAATTATCATGATTTTTTTTACATGGCTTTTCCTTTTTAAAAGTTTTAAGTATTTTTGCATGAGATGACATTGACAGGAGCTGAAGTAGAAGGCACTTGTAGACTTCACAAACAGATGGTTTAGACACCATGATTCTTGTCTCTACTGCTGTATTGCTTCCTCTACTCATACACAGAGCCCCTGTACTAGAGCCCCACTCAGGTGTAGTCCTGAAAGGCAAGGGGGAAGAACTTTGGACTAACTGCATAATTAAGGACTTGGAAAGGACAAAATTGGAAAATAAGTGACAAGGACTTCTGGGGAGAGATATGTGGGTGGAGGGAATCAAACTTAACTGCAGGCTTGAGAGATTCTGAGCAGAAGACCCTACTAAGCTGTGCCCATATTCCTGGCCCAAGGAAACTGTGAGATAATAAATGTATGTTGTTTTAAGCCACTAAATTTGTGGTAATGTGTTACACAGCATAGAAAATGAACACATAGCCACAACCTTCCTCATCTCAATGATTACTCCATCTTTCTAGTTCTTCAGGCCCAGAACTTTGGGATCCACTTTACTCCTCTCTCTCTTTCACATCCCACATTCAATCTGTCAAGAAATTCTGTTGGCGCTATCTGTTGGCTCAAATCTATCCAAACCAACCACTTCTTACCAAATTTACTGCTGCCACTCTGTCCTGAGATGCCATCAGCTTTCTCTTGGGTATCCTCCCTGCTTTCATCCTTGTTCCCCACCGTCTATTCTCAACCCAATACCCAGAGTAAGACTTTCACAAACTAAGTCAAAGCACTCCTCTGCCTAAAATCCTGCAATTGCTCTCCATTTCATTCACAATAAAAATCATAGTCCTTAGAGTGCCCTGCAAGGCCTTACATGATCTGGTCCCCATTGCCTTTGTGGCCTCTGTTCCTCCTCTTTCCCTGTTCTCATTCTGCTCCAGCCGTACTGGCTTCCTTGCTGATTATCTTAGGGACTTTGTGCTGATATTCTGCTAGATATCCACATGGCTAACTCCTGCACTTTACTCAGGTCTTTGCTCAGTGAGGCCCACATTGGCAACCTTATAGAAAATTTCACACTCCCCTTGCCCTGCCCAGCCTGCACTCCTGATTCCCATTACCCTCGTCTTTTTTTTTACCATACCAACCAACCAACCCGTTGCAGTGGAGTCACCCAACTCATAGTGACCCTATAGGACAAAGAAGAACTGTCCCATACAGTTTCCAAGGAGCACCTGGTGGATTCAAACTGCCAGCCTCTTGGTTAGCAGCCATTGCACTTAACCACTATGCCGCCATAGGACCTATAATCTTACTAACTATATAAGTATATAATTATATCTGTTGTCTTCTACCTAAAGAAGCTTCTCGAAAGCAGGCATATTTGTTAGTTTTCTTTCATCAGTGTATTCCCCACATCTATGCAACTAGTGCCTGACACATAATAGGTACTCAGTAAATACTCGTTAAATGGATTAATCAATTTAGCAATAAATAACTGGAGAAGGCACATGGAACTAAGCAAAGGATCATAGTTTTTTAATGTTGCATATTTTCTTATATTTAAGCATTAGGAAAGAAGCATAATTTTGATAAGACAATGAAGTTCATCAGTAAAGATATCTATTCTCTCAAGCATACAAAGAATTTTATAGCTCTTTCTTCTAAATGGCAAGAATAAATTCAGAATTTAAATAAAGAATTCCCAATGAAAAATTAAAATTAGCAAAATAATTGTTAAATTTTAAGGGAAAGTGGTGGCACAAGTGGTTTTATGATGGGCTGCTAACATAAAGGTTGGCAGTTCAAGCCCACCCAGCAGTACTGCTGGAGAAAGGCCTGGATGTATGCCTCCATAAAGATTACACCCAAGAAAATCCTATGGGGCAGCACTACTCTGTAACACATGGTCCCCCATGAGTCAGAATTAAATAGGCAGAAATGGGTTTGGTTTGTTTGTTTAGCAAACAATTCTTATAAATTATCCTAATAGCAATACTAAAAGGAAGGTCTTGCTAGCTTCTTTTTACAGATGAAGAAGCAGGTTTGGAAAGGACAAATTAACTTTCCCAAGTTCACCCAACTATCTAAATCAATAATATTAGCCCAGGTCCATTTTAGGATTCTTCTTTGTTTACAACATAACACTAATTATGGGTTCTAGGGCCATCAGACTACATTCAAATCCCAGTTCTAATCCTAAACTTGTTACATTACTTCTTTCTGCCTCAGTTTCCTCATCTATAAAATGAAGATAATAATAGTACAAACCTCACCAGATTGTTGTGAGAATTAAAAGAGTTGAGTATTGAGCACATAAGTACTCAGTAATCGCTATTATCATTATTTGGAGCCCTGGTAGTGCAGTGTTTTAGAGCAATGGCTGCCAACCAAAAGGTCAGCAGTTCGAATCTAGCATCTGCTCCTTGGAAACCCTATAGAGCAGTTCTACTCTGTCATATTGGGTCTCTATTTTTTTTTATGAGTCGGAATCAACTCAATAGCAATGGGTTTGAGTTTTTTTGTTTGTTTATTTTCATTATTACTACCTACCTGAGGTACAACAAATAACTTTTTATCAGAGCTCCTTTTGTAGGCTCATTTCATATAGTTTCTCTTAAGTGTTCTTAGTCATTTCTGTCCCATGCCCTAAAGAATGATGAATTCAAAAATTCTTACTGTTTTTATCAATTCAAGTCCTGAATTCCAGGGATTTCTTTCAGGACCCTTCTGATTTTAAAGACATGGTGTCTATATACATAAATTATCATGCAGATATCTAATTCTACTTGGTTTCCTCTAACTTTACTTGGATAGAATTAAGAAATAACTACTTAATGATCTTTATACTAAATTGGACTACTTGCATATACCATCCAAAGTTCTTTATTTTACTTTAAAAAATAGGAATGTTAAGATTTTTGTAGATTCAGCTCAAGCTAAAAATTTTCGAAACGCATGGTATTTTCCTGTCAGTAAAATGTGCCTAGAATCAAAAAATGGTTGTTATTTTTGTTTTAATATACTACTCTGCAACTCATTTTTTCTTTTGAACATTATATATAATTTCCAGGATTTCCTTTTCACTTTTATCATCCCAGCTTCTTCATTCAACAGAATATTATTTAGCAAGTATCATGTACCAAGTACTGCTATAAACCAGAACCAGTTGCCATCAAGTTGACTCAAACTTACAGCAACATCTTGTGTGTCAGAGTAGAACTGTGCCCCACAGGGCTTTGCAATGGCTGAATTTTTGGAAGTAGATCTCCAGGCCTTTCTTCCAAGGTGCCTCTGGGGGGACTTGAACTTCCAACCTTTCGGTTAGCAGCAAAGTGCGTTAACCACTTACACCACCCAGGGACTCCAGCACTGCTATAGGTAAGATGAATATGATTACAACTCTGCCCTCTAGCAGATCAGGCAGCAATATTTCATTTTTTCAACAGAATCACTGTCTACTTTAAAATACTCTGCATTAAAAACATATTAACTGAAATACTCCAGACAACAGGAAACAAATTAATTTTCTACTTGATTAATTT
Organism: Elephas maximus indicus; assembly: GCF_024166365.1. Lineage (NCBI taxonomy): Eukaryota > Metazoa > Chordata > Mammalia > Proboscidea > Elephantidae > Elephas > Elephas maximus. Next base: position 31,111,209 of record NC_064823.1, on the reverse strand, counting down.
AGTATGTTAAAAATCTATTCTTGGAGTTCACATATGAAAGAGGTCTATGGTATTTCACTTATATTCCTAAAATCTGCATCTGAGAGTTATTCCTTTCTAGCAGAATCTAAGGTTTTCAATTGTCACTATAGATATTTATTATATAAAGCTGGACACCAGAGGGAAGGTTGGTAGAGCCATTATATATGCTGGCATTTTGATGTTATTATCCACACATATATTTACACATTCATGCTCAATAATAAATGGATGTACAGAAACCTTCTAGGGTTTTAAATCTAGACCTAAATAATAAGATAACAGAGCCATCTAGTGGCCTCATAATAATCAGATGCTTCATGAAAAAAAAAATTTTTTTTCATGTAATTTTCATGTAATTTTGTTTCATCCCATGAAGTTTTACATAAACACAAGTTTATCTTCCCACTACATATACCAAAACCCAAACCCACTGCCATCAAGTTGATTCTGACTCATAGCGATCCTATAGAACAGAGTAAAACTGCCCCCATCGAGTTTCCAAGGAGGACCTGGTGGATTTGAACCACTGAACTTTGGTTAGCAGCCGTATCTCTTAACCACTATGCCACCAGGGTTTCCCCACTACATATACCTGTTCATAATACACAAATATGAGAGGGGGAGAGAAACAAAAGAAAAGCAAGTAAAAACAATTTTAACAATTGATCTTTAAATTTTCAAATCAATTTAGCATAGCTGGTATGAAAACATAAGATATTTTTAAAATATTAGTATATATAAAAAAAATTTTTTTTTTATATAGATACTCCAAAACAGCAATAAGAGCCTCCATTTTAATATATTATATTAAATGTTAGGAGCCCTGGTGGCACAGGGATTAAGAGTTATCTTTGCTAGGCAAAAGGTCAGCAGTTTGGATCCACCAGCCGCTCCTTGGAAACCCTATGGGGCGGTTCCACTCTGTCCTATAGAGTTGCTAAGAGTAGGAATTGCCTTGATAACAATGGGTTTGGTTTTTGGGAATTTATTAAATGTTAAAAAAAAAAAAAAAAAACTTCTTTTGCATAAAGGCATGTAAGCAAAAACAAAAGCAAGATTAATAAAGAGATTACACCAAGGATCAAAAGTTATCTGAGAAGGGAAGGAAAAAGCAGTCAAGTTTTTGAGACGTTAGCCATCCAATGAAACATATATGCTATACCTCACCTACATTCCATTGCCTACAACCAAGTGAGCCAATCCTTCCTGAAATGATGGAGTACAATCTGAGAACACAGAACACCTGGGCAACTCCAGTTTCTCAGGCTAAATCAAAAAAAGATTCAGCATGTGGTTTGCTAAACTTCTCACTAAATATAATATATACATTACAGATGTTTCATGATACCAAACATTTACTCTAGTATTCCAACTTGAAAATCCCTTTGACCTACCATCACCCCAAAATTCATTGATCCTACTTACATTTTCAATGCCCCTTACTCTCCTTACATACTCTCATCATCCCTCCTTCCATAACTCAAAACCAAACCCACTGCCGACAAGTCAATTCCAACTCATAGCGGCCCTACAGGACCGGGTAGAACTGCGCTGTAAGATTTCCAAGGCTGTAATCTTTACGGAAGCAGACTGTCACATCTTTCTCCAGCAGAGCAGCTGAAGGGTTTGAACAGCCAACCTTTTGGTTAGCAGCAGAGCTCTTTAACTACTGTGCCAACAGGGCTCCTTCATCCTTCCTTGTTGTTGTTGTTAGGTGCCATTGAGTAGATTTCAGCTCATAGTGAATCTATTTTCAATGGAACAAAACACTGTCCAGTCCTGTGCCATCCTCACAATCATTGCTACATTTGAGCCCACTGCTGCAGCCACTGTGTCAATCCATCTCACTGAGGGTCTTCCTCTTCTTCAATGACCCTCCATTTTACCAAACATGATGTCCTTCTCCAGGGACTGATCCCTCCTGATTACATGTACAGAGTACGTGAGATAAAGTCTTGCCATCCTTACTTCTAAGGAGCATTCTGGTTCTACTTCATTCAAGATACAGTTATTCATTCTTCTGGCAGTCCATGGTATATTAAATATTCTTCACCAACATCATAATTCAAAGGCATCAATTCTTCTTTGGTCTTCCTTATGCATTATCCAGCTTTCACATGCATATGCGGTGACTGAAAACACCATGGCTTGGGTGAGGTGCACCTTAGTCCTTAAAGTGACATCTTTGCTTTTTAACACTTTAAAGAGATCTTTTGCAGAGGATTTGCCCAATGCAATGCATTCTTTGATTTCTTGACTGCTGCTTCCATGGGCACTGATCGTGGATCCAAGTAAAATGAAATCTCTGACAACCTAAATATTTTCTTCATTTATAATGATGTTGCTTATTGGTCCAGTTGTTAGGATTTCTGTTTCCTTTATGTTGAGGTGTAATCCATACTATAGACTGTGGTCTTTGATTTTCATCAGTAAGTGCTTCAAGTCCTCTTCACTTTCAGCAAGCAAGGTTGTGTCATCTGCATATTGAAGGCAGTCAGTGAGTCTTCCTCCAATCCTGATGCCCCATTCTTCTTCATATAGTCCAGCTTCTCAGATTACTTGCTCAGCATACAGACTGAATAAGTATGGTGAAAGGATACAACTCTGATGTACACCTTTCCTGACTTTAAACCACACAGTATCCCCTTGTTCTTTTGGAACTACCACCTCTTGGTCTAAGTACAGGTTCTCATTAACAATATTAAGTGTTCTGGAATTCCCATTCTTTGTAACATTATCCATAATTTATGATCCACATAGTCGAATGCCTTTGCATAGTCAAAAACACACAGGTAAATATCATTCTGGTATTCTCTGCTTTCAGCCATGGTCCATCTGACATCAGCAGTGAGATCCCTGGTTCCACATCCTCTTCTGAATTCAGCTTAAATTTTCTGGCACTTCCTTAAACCAAAACAAAACCAAAACAAAAAACTATTGCTGTCAAGTTGATTCCAGCTCATAGTGACCCTATAGGACAGAACAGACCTGCCCCATAGGGTTTCCAAGGAGCACCTGGTGGATTCAAACTGCTGACCTTTTGGTTGGCAGCAGTACCTCTTAAATACTATGCCACCAGGGTTTCCACTGCATTCTTACCTAGCTTAAATTTCATGGCAAACCAGTATAACTACTCCCTTGCATACACTCCTTTCCCTTCTTTCACATTGCTTACTCCCTTGGCAAATCCCAACCTGAGTTAATTCCAACACTGTCAACTCCACATCTGCACCTCTGTAGCTAAACTTGGTATGGAGAAAAACATACAATCACACTAAAGATGTAAATTTAAATTCATTACAATAATTCAAGTGGGTCCCTAATGTGGCCCAGGAGTCCTACTGTATTTCCATAGTCTATTCAAAGGGCGGCGTGAGAAGACAAAGGAAAGTATTATAATGACATGTGCAAAGAGCTGGAGATGGAAAACCAAAAGGGAACAACACACTCAGCGTTTCTCAAGCTGAAAGAACTGAGGAAAAAATTCAAGCCTGGAGTTGCAATAGTGAAGGAATCCATGGGGAAAATATTAAATGATGCCGGAAGCATCAAAAGAAGATGGAAGGAATACAGAGTCATTATCCTAAAAAGAATCAGTCGATGTTCAACCATTTCAAGAGGTGGCATATGATCAGGAACCGATGGTACTGAAGGAAAAAGCCCAAGCTGCTCTGAAGGCATTGGTGAAAAACAAGCCTCCAGGAATTGATGGAATATCAATTGAGATGTTTCAACAAACGGATGCAGCACTGGAGGGGCTCACTTGTCTATGCCAAGAAATATGGAAGACAGCTTCCTGGCCAACTGACTGGAAGAGATCCATATTTATGCTTATTCCCAAGAAAGGTGATCCAACCAAATGTGGAAATTATAGAACAATATCATTAATATCCCATGCAAGCAAAATTTTGCTGAAGATCATTCAAAAACGGCTGCAGCAGTATATCGACAGGGAACTGCCAGAAATTCAGGCCAGTTTCAGAAGAGGACATGGAACCAGAGATATCATTGCTGATGTCAGATGGATCCTGGCTGAAAGCAGAGAATACCAGAAGGATGTTTACCTGTGTTTTATTGACTATACAAAGGCATTGGACTGTGTGGATCATAACACGTTAGGGATAACATTGCGAAGGATGGGAATTCCAGAACGCTTAATTGTGCTCATGAAGAACCTTTACATAGATCAAGAGGCAGTTGTTCAGACAGAACAAGGGGATACTGATTGGTTTAAAGTCAAGAAAGGTGTGTGGCAGGGTTGTATTCTTTCACCATACCTATTCAGTCTGTATGCTGAGCAAATAATACAAGAAGCTGGACTATATGAAGAAGAACGGGGCATCAAGATTGGAGGAAGACTTATTAACAATCTACATTATGCAGATGACACAACCTTGCTTGCTGAAAGTGAAGAAGACTTGAAGTACTTACTAATGAAGATCAAAGACCACAGCCTTCAGTATGGATTACACCTCAACATAAAGAAAACAAAAATCCTCACAACTGGACCAATGAGCAACATCATGATAAACGGAGAAAAGATTGAAGTTGTCAAGGATTTCATTTTCCTTGGATCCACAATCAACAGCCATGGAAGCAGCAGTCAAGAAATCAAAAGACTCATTGCATTGGGTAAATCTGCTGCAAAGGACCTCTTTAAAGTGTTGAAGAGCAAAGGTGTCACCTTGAAGACTAAGGTGTGCCTGATCCAAGCCACGGTATTTTCAACCGCATCATATGCATGTGAAAGCTGAACAATGAATAAGGAAGACCAAAGAAGAATTGACGCCTTAGAATTGTGGTGTTGGCAAAGAATACTGAACATACCATGTACTTCCAAAAGAACGAACAAATCTATTTTGGACGAAGTAGAACCAGAATGCTCCTTAGAAGCAAGGATGGCGAGATTGTATCTTACATACTTTGGACATGTTTTCAGGAGGGATCAGTCCCTGGAGAAGGACATCATGCCTTGGGAAAGTACAAGGTCAGCGGAAAAGAGGAAGACCCTCAAAGAGGTGGACCGACACAGTTGCTACAATGAGCTCAAGCATAACAATTGTAAGGATGGCTCAGGACTGGGCAGTATTTCTTTCTGTTATACATAGGGTCGCTATGAGACAGAACTGACTCGACGGCACGTAACAACAACAACATTCATTCTAATGTCTTCTAATTATACCTTGACTTTCAGGATACCACATTCTGCTGCCTTTCCTCCTAACTCCTCAATCTCCTCTACTGATTCCTGCTGTTTTTTCCCGGTGAAAAGAAGTTACTCCTTGATCCTATTTTCTAGCTACACTCCCTCCCTTGGTATTAGCAACCAATCTAATGACTTTAAATACCATCAATAGTTTGAGAACTCATATTTCTCCAGCCCAGGCCTGTACTCAGCACTCTCGTATATTGAACTCCCTACGCAGTATCTCCATTTGGATGTCTAAAAGGTATGTCAAACTTAACACGTACAAAACTCTGCTCCTGAGTGCTCCTTCACCAAATCTACTCTTTCTGTACTCTTCCTCATCTCAGCAAGTAACAACAACAAAACCTTGGAGTCATTTCTCTTATATCCTATATTCCTTTCTCTCGTATTCTACATCCAATCTGTCAGCAAATACTGTCGGTTCTACCAGAAAAACATATCCAGAATTGAATCACTTCTTATCTTCTCCACCACTACCACTAAACGAACACTATTCTCTCACTTGTATTATTGCACTAGACTAACTGTTTTCCCTGTTCTTACTCTATCCCCACTACCTTCTTAGAATATTTTCTCAGTAGATCTTTGAGAGAACTTATAAATCCTAAATCATGTCACTCCTCTACTCAAAACCTTCCCATGGCTACTCAACTCACTCAAAAATAAATAAATAAAATTGTAAGGCCATAGGTAGCTTGCCATTATCTTTCCATTATCTTTCTCACTTCCCACGTGCTTACTCCACACCAAACTAATCTCATCTTTGTTCCTTACCATGCTAACTATATGAGTAATCTATTGCTGCATAACAAATTATCCCCAAATTTAGTACTTTAAAACATTTATTATCTCAACATCTATTATTGTCTGTAGATCAAGAATCCTGTTGTGGCTTAGCTGGATCCTCTGTTTCAGAGTCTCTCACAGGCTGCAATCAACAGCTTGGGCTGTAGTCATTTCAAGGCTCAACTCACTTATGTGGTTGTTGACAGGATTTGGTTCCTCATGGGCTATTGGTCTAATGATGGTCTCAGTTCCTTGCTGGCATTAGCTAAAGGCTGCCCTCAGTTCCTTGCCAAATGTGAGTCTCCAACATGGCAGCTTGCTTCGTCAAAGCAAACAATTCACAAGGGCACCAGAGGGACTGCTAGCCAGACACAAGTCGGAAGTGACATCTCGGAAGTGACAACCCATCACTCTGCCATTCAAGAGGAGGGGATTACATAAAAGTGGGAGTAACAGTAATTGAGGATCCCTGGAAGCCATTTTAGAAGGCTGCCTACTATACCAGGCATGCTCCCATTCAGAAATCACTGTCTGCTTAGAATATTCTCCTTCCCAGATATCTACGTTTTGCTCCCTACCTCCTTCAAGTCTTTGTCCTAATGTCACCTTCTCAGTGAGACTTTCCCTAAACAGCCTTTTGAGAATTAGAATCCCCGTCCCCACACACTTCTCATTTCCCTTCCTTGTTTTATATTACTCCACAGCACTTAACTTAACATACCATATAATTTACCTACTGTCGTTGATTTTATTGTGTCAATGTAGCTAAACTGGCAGTACATTTCCCTATCTTTCTTTGCATAGTTCCAGATTAGACAGGGCCACAAGAGATATTTTACATAAGGTTTGATAGACAGAAGTGAAGCAGCAGCCATATTCTTTTTACACTTGGAAGGTCAGTGCACAGCATGAGCAATGTTGCAGATCATACAAACTGTCAGTTATCTGCTAGCTCATCTTGTACATATGCAGAAGCAGCCAGGCCCCTAATCTCCAGCTCTGGCCAGATCTCCTACTTCAGCTTCCAGAACTCATGGGTTAGAGGTCAGATACATGCTTAGGGCTGTGGCAAAAGGCAGGAGCTTCTCCTACTGATCAATCATCAAAGTTGAAGCCTTGGAAGCAGGGAGAGGTCAATAGAGTTTCCAACTAATTCCTATGGATCCCAGACCATCCTTGCAGGTTTGTTTTCTTATCATCTCCACTCCACAATTGTGTAATATCAAATCTCTATAATAAATTCATATATATATATATATTTTAGTGGTTCTGGTTCTCTCATATGACCCTAATACTCTAATTTGTCTGTTTGCCATCACTGAAATCACTCTGTAAGTAGAAATTTTTGCCCATTTTGTTTACTGTTCTCATGGATTGAATTTTGTCCCCTCAAAATATGTGTCAACTTAGTTAGGCTATGATTCCCAGTTTTCTGTGGTTGTCCTCCATTTGGTAATTGATATAATTTTCCTATATGTTGTAAATCCTCATTTCTGCTTGGGGTTAAAGAGGCAAGATCAGATTATGCTGAGAAGGGTTACGTGGGATGTAATACCCATGCTCAGGTCACATCCCTGATCCAATGTGAACAGAGTTTCCCTGGGGTGTGGCCTGCACCACCTTTTATCTTACAAGAGGTAAAAGAAAAGGGAAGCGAGCAGAAAAGGTGGACTTCATACCATCAGGAAAGAAGCACTGGGAGCATACTGCAATCTTTGGTCTGGGGTCCCTGCACTGAGAAGCTGTTCGACTGGGGAAGATTGATGACAAGAACCTTCCTCCAGAGTTGACAGAGAAGAGAAAGCCTTCCCCTGGAGCTGATGCCTTGAATTTGGACTTGTAGCCTACTAGACGGTGAGAGAATAAATTTCTCTTTGTTAAAGTATTTCTGTTATCTGTTATAGCACTAGAAAACTAAGACAGAATTTGGTGCTAAGAGTGGGGTGCTGCTCTAACAAATACCTAAAATGTGGAAGCAGCTTTGAAACTATGAATGGATAAAGGACTCAGAAGGAAGTGAAGAGAACTGTTAACACCAGAGACGGCACAGATGGTGAGAAGTAGCAGCAGAGAGCCAGCAGCAGCAGCGGCAGAACCAGGAGACCAGCGCCAGACAGCACTGCAGCCGACCCACGGAGCAAGAGAGCTGAGTGCCTTCCAGCCAAAGTTTACTGGTGGAGTGGGGTGCCTCCAGGCACTTATCACTGGAGCTACTGAGCTATGGAACACTTGCCCCAGCAGGGCAGACAGGGGTGTGAGGCCCAAGGGGCCAAGAGGCCAAGGAAGCAGGAAGCAGGATGCAGAAGCTGAAGAGACAAGGAACACAGGAAGCTGGGCAGCCTCAGTCTCAAAGGGTATGGCCATGACCTCAGGGGTTTCAAAGGATGGAGCCATGGCCTCCTGTGTTTCTAAGGGTGGAGTCGTCATTCAGATGGACTAGGAGAATGGTGAACCTAAAGCTGAGGGAGCAGAAGTGCTGTCCCAGTGGGCCTGGAAGGTGGAGCTGAAGCCCAGGCCCAAGGGGCCTCCAGTCAGAATCCAGAAAGTATGGCCAATACCTAGAATCTGGAGGACAGGGCTATTGTGTGAATAGTCTCAGAGAACAGAAAATTATTTTCAAGCCTTGAGAGGTAATGTAATGTATTCTGTTGACTTGTTTGGTGCCTGTATGCCTTCTTTCCCTGTAATTTCTTCCAGCTGTAATGGAAATGTCTAGCTTGTGCCTGCCTGTTGCACCACTGTACCTTTGGAAACAGATAACTTGTATTCTAGATTTCACAGATGAAGAGGAATTTTTGGATTTTGGACTTGGAGTTGATGTAAGGCTTTTGATGGGGTGAATGTATTTTTACATGTGAAAATGCCATGAATTTTGGGGGGCCAAAGGGTGGAGTATCATGGATTGAATTGCATCTCCCCCAAAATATGTGTCAACTTGTTTAGGCCATGATTCCCAGTTTTGTGTTGTTGTCCTCCATTTTGTGATTGGTATGATTTTCCCATATGTTATAAATCCTAATCTCTACTTGTGGTTAATAAGGCAAGACTAGATTATGTTGAAGAGGATTAGGTGGAATGTAGCACCCTTGCTCAGGTCACATCCCTGATTCAATGTAAAGAGAGTCTTCCTGGGGTGTGGCCTGCACCACCTTCTATCTTACAAGAAATAAAAGAAGAAGGAACCGAGCAGAGAAGGGGGACCTCATACCACCAAGAAAGAAGCACTGGGAGCACAGCACATCCCTAAGCCCTGGGGTCCCTGCGCTGAGAAGCTCCTTGACTGGGGAAGACTGATGACAAGGACCTTCCTCCAGAGCTGACAGAGAAGAGAAAGACTTTCCCTGGAGCCGATGTCCTGAATTTGTACTTGTAGCCTACCAAACGGTGTTAGAGAATAATTTTTTTTATTAAAGCCATCCACTTCTGGTATACAGTAGCACTAGATAACTAAGACACTGCTGGAGCTGCAATGCCTAGAACAGGACCTGGCACATAGTAGAGACTCATTAAATACTCGTTGATGAACTGTTTAAAAATATAAGACACAAAGACTAAATATTAAGGATGATAAGAAAGGGAAAAGACAAATGTTCACTGTTGTTCTAAAAGAAAGCTTCCTGTTTTAAAAAAAAATAAACAAACAAATAGAAACTGAGACGGGTCTTAAAAGACAGGTTGGAAAAATGGAAAATATATGCAATGCTGTGGAACGGCATGAACAAAGAGAGGAATGAGCACGCTAAGCACACTGTATGTTGGTCAGGAATGAGAAACTTGGCTTGACCTGATAGTGGGGAAGCCATTACAGTTTTTGTAGTAATTGAATAATACGGAGAAAATGATAACTTTAGAAAACTTGATCTTGCAGGAGTATAGTCATTTGATTGCAAGGGTAATAGAAAAGTACAGAGACAGGTGAGACACGTCTTAGATGAGTAGTGTCACAATAGAGAAAAGGGAAGGAAAAGGTAAATATAAAAGTAGAAATCACTAGTGCTGTTCACTGATATTTCTGATTCTCCTCCCTCTAAGAACACAGTAGGATTCCACTTCCCCACCCTTTTGAAGTTAGGTGAGATCATGCAACTTGCTCAGCCCATGAAATACTACTAGTGGATGTAACAAGGGTCACTTTGGATTGACAACATTTAAGAACAAGTGTGTGATTGATTCTCAGGAGTCCTGGTGGTACAGTGTTTAAAACCTCAGTTGCTAATCAAAAAAGTCTCTGGTGGGAACCCACCTGCCCTTCTGCAGGAGAAGGATGTGGCAGTCTGCTTCCCTGAAGATTTAAAAAAAAAAAATTGCAAACCCTATGGGGCAGTTCTGCTCTGTCCTATAGGGTCGCTGACCCTACTCCAAGGCAGGGGATTTGGTTTTTGTTGTTGTTTGGTGTAATTCTCTAGCTTTCCTTCTCCCTTCCACATTGGCTAGAAACAATACAAATGTTTAGCCTAAGTCTTTAAAATGGACCAAAAAAAAAAAAAACCAAACGCAGTGGCGTGGAGTTGATTCCGACTCATAGCTACCCTATGACAGAGTAGAATTGCCCCATAGAGTTTCCAAGGAGCGCCTGGTGGATTCAAACTGCCGACCCTTTGGTTAGCAGCCCTAGCACTTAACCACTACGCCACCAGGATTTCCTTAAAATGGACAGGAGCAAGAAAACAAACAAACTTCCTAGACACGTGCGTTTCAGGAACAGAAATTCCAGCGGAAGGCGGAAGTCTATCAGCTAGTTCCATATAAACTAACCTACTAAAAAGTGATGAAGCGGAGAGCTGTGGAACCTGGTGTTTCTGTAACAGTGACTATTAAAATAACTCCTCTTAAGTACACCAAAAAACAAGGCAATCTTCCCACTGTTCAGTCAGCTGGTGCTCCCTAGCATCAGGATTTCAGGACCGGGAAATGCCGACGGCTTCCTCACACGCGCAGGCGTCCGAATGGGAGGGTGGGGCAAGAGCTAAGCCCAGCCCCAGATGATGGGCGGGGCGGGGGAGACGCTAAGAGGAGGGAGGGGCTGCAGGGAGGTGCTGGCCTACGACAGGGGTGGGGCGGTGGCGGGACCCGCGCCGGAGCGGAGGGAGAAACCGTGGAGCCCGCCCCTTACGGCGCTTCCGCCGGAAGAGCGTCATCAGCTCTATAAGAGAGCGTGCGCAGAGGCGCTCAGCCTTTTACATCCGGGGAGCGTCGAGGTTATTTTTGAATTTTAGGTGCCGTGCTTTAGGCGCTACGTTAGTTGGGTCAGAGGTTTTCGGCGTAGTTAAAATGCAGGACATCCTAGACTGCTGTCGCAGTGGTAAGCCGAGATCGGCTTTGAGATCCTGCAGGTTCACTAGCGTGGGCGGACTCGGACGTTGTTTCCGTCGCTCGGCGGCCACGTGCAGCCCTGGGCCTGGAGCTCCAGGCTGACGCGTGTAAGCCAAGGGCCCTCGGGTGAAGGATCAAGGCCCCAGGTGGCGGGCGCGCAGATCATTAGTGCTGCCGTCGGTGACGTGTGGACATCTTGAATCTCCTCCCCGTCGTTAAGTCAGCAGCACCCCAAAACCTGCCACAGATTTATCCACAGGGTAAGATTTTGGGGGCTGTGCTTGCTGATCACTTGTGGGATTGGGAATGTCCATGTATCTTTGGGACCTGTCAGCTGTGGCAGTCTCCCTTCCTAGCCATGGAAGAGTATGTTCTTGTTTATTGGCAAAGCTGTCACCATTTAATTGGTATCAGATTCTGACTTGTACAAGTAACATCCTTAGCTGTTAAAAACCTGGAGTGTGCCGGATAGGGTAAACTTTTCTAATTATTGCTAAAATGTTTCTAGGATGCTGGACTAGTTCACGACGGAAGAGAGGAAACAAGGTACGTTTCTTCTATGATATTTCTGAGTTAATCAGAAGCCCGTTACCACTGAGGAACTGAAATGCTAAAGTTTGCTTTTACCATAGATGTTTTGTAATATGAAGAAGTAAATGGCTAACTAATGGAAAGTAACCGACTTAACCTGTGAAGACAGCGGGGTAGGATGAAGACAGATGAGTTTATGTTGATGGGTTGTTTTTTTCTCCCACAGATGCCAAGAAATCCCAAGTGAGAGTGGAGAGTGAAGTCTTCTTGTTCAGCATCTTGCAGTGGATCACCAGATTTGATTTTAAATCTTAACTGCAGGCTCTTGGATGTTAGTGATGTTCCAAGAAATACCAGGGCAGTACTTTCAAAAGGCCGAAATATTTTTAAGTGAGTAGAACAAGGAATGTAAGGAGAAAATAAAATAAGTACTTCTTTGTTATAATTTTAATAAAATGCTTGATTTATCTGGATAACCAGTGTTGTTTAACTGCATAATTAAACAGTTGAAGATAGAGTTAAACATACCTCTGTCTGGGTAACAGCACATGTGGAAGTAACATGAGTGAGATAGAATATTTTCCAGCGCCTTGGAAAACTGTCTTAAATATGAAAATAACCAGGCTACCCCCAAAGGAAAAGATAGAGGCTCTCATTTAGTTGCTACAACACAAAATATTAAGATGATTGGGCAAGGCGAAAAGTTATTTGAACAATTTTGTACACTTTTGTTTTTTAAAAGGTCACACTAAAAAATTTAGCTATCCTAAAGGCATTTTTACTGAACCATGTATTCTTAGGGCTTCAGCAAACTTTCTACCTGTTTTCTTAGGATACCATGTATATTGTCAATCGTTGCTCTTTCCAGACAGAATTGCTTTTCATAAGAAGGTTGCCAGCCCGTGGTCTACTTTAAACTTAAATATAAGCATCGATTGCACCCAGCACTAGTTTGGAAGTGCAGCCTGTGAGAATGTTTCACCAAAGATATTCTTACCATTACATGTTTTTCCCGAGTCCTTGTGAACTGTACATCATATGTAGTGGCTCTCCTATCCATAGATGTGAATACTGCTTAAAAAGTTATTTATCAAAATCACACTTACAGAAAAACTTTAATTCTGTTGTCACAGATGGCATTGCAATTCTGCCAAGGAGTAATACAAAGCACCTTTAGTACCAGTCTACATTAAAAGGGGTGCACAGTTTGACGCTGAAGGGAAACCATGTTTTAAGATCACAGTAAGGGTAGCTTACACTTAAGAGGATTGTTTACAGCCACTATGTTTGCTGCTAGGGATGACCCTTTGTCCTTTTGGGAGATAACATTTCCGTTTGCAAAAGTGGAATTTGAGTTAGCACCTTCCACAGTAGCCATGTATTGCTAATAGCATTGTTCTGGAGTTTAGATTTAAAGCCTTTGAACAGCTGTGTCTCCTTGGCCTGTTTTCTCCATTTGTAAATTAAGGTTAATGAGATGAGATTTTAAAAATATGCCTAGACGGGGCTGTATTGTGAATGTCTTAGGAAACAGTTATTAAGTCAGTTACCAGAAATTTGCAGTAGGTGGCACTCATCCATCGTGGTCCAAAAAACAGCATGATGCTAAGGAAGTTACATTTTGTAATTCTATTTACTAAGTTAAAAATTTGCGGTGCTGACCTGAAAAGTATAATTAGTACTTCCCTCCCTCTCAGAGATTCCGGAGTTTTAACAGTTTCCTTCGACAGTGTGCCAAAAGCAGTGGTGATTTTATATTGTCAAAACTTGCGGGGAAAAAAATCTACAACAGTAAAATTTCTCTTGTCCTGGCCAGTCAGAATTCTAAATTAGGATAGTTAACTTGTTGCAAATTGGATTTTGAGAGAAACTGACCTGAAAATATTTTAGGAAAGGGATATCGAAAACTTGACTGATAGGCAAAATTCGCAATGCAGAAATATTTGCCTAAATTCTATCTTAATTTAAATAATCTTTAATGGAAAATTACAAATTAGGTTGAACACCTAACAACTACTTGAAGCATCCTTTATTAGAAATTGATAACTTCCAAATTTTGCTAGTAGCTTATAATATGAAAGTTGCTACAATATATTTTTTTCTTATGGTTTCCATAGTGATTGGTGAATACATGGATACTTGTTTCCAAATATCAGATCACTTCCTTTAGGAATGTACTGTGATGGGCAGGTGTCCTTGTGGCTCAGTGATCCTCTTAATTCCAGTCTAAGTGTATAATGGAATTTCTTTACACTTTTGGCCCTTTGTTTACTCATTTGACAAAGTATGAAGATTTCTTCGAGCTTTTTGGAAAGATCAGAGCTTAAAACATTACATAAATTGAAAATAATGCCATTCTTTGAGTGCAGTAAATGGTATTTCATCATGACAGATGGGGTCTCTTGTTAATCCATACACATACTTATTGAATTATATGAAGTTAAGAATTCCAAACAAGTACAAAAACCTTAATGCAAAATCAAAATACACGAATTTCTCTAGAATTTAGTCCATGTAGTGAAGCTAATTTGAGTAGGCAACTGCTAATTATAATATTACACTGAGGTATCTGTAACAAGTAAGGTACACATCACAACTTCTCAAAAGGAGCAAGTGGTACACAAGCCTGAAATCTGTCAACAGTTTTTATCACAACACAGAGCAGAAACATGGATCTCAGTCCCCACTGGTTGTCATCTCTGGCTCAGCGCTAATCAGGGAGATTGAGAAATTTTCCAGTATATTTCAATATTTTTTCTTGAGGTTTCTATGAACAATTACAGTTTGGTGACAGTTTTTATCCAAGGTACAAAAGCTGAGACTTTTGTATAAACACCAGGAGAATCCCTGGCTCCACAGCCATAACCCCAGGAGGTCACCCCGAAAACAACCCAGCTCTCTCCAGGCCGTTCGCACATGAGTGGTCCTCCGCTGTCTCCTTGGCAGCTGTCCACCCGTTTGTGTTCCTGGAGGTTTCCAGCACACAGCATCCTCCCTGTAAACCGACCCTTGTAACGTTCTTCACAGTACCTCTTGGGAAGCAGTGGGATGGCTGCTTGTTGAAGAGTTCTTGAATAGGCTCGTCCTACTCAGACCAAATATCTGAATTAGTCAATGAGATTCCAGTCAACAATCCTACTAAGAAGAGTTACATTTAGCAGTTATAATGAATATTTAACTTTTTTTTTTTTTTTGGAGCGGGGGGAAATCCCTTTTGTGGCATTTGTTTCCTTTAAAATGAGTGATAATTAGGACAGTGTTTTTAACTGGCCTTTTGAATCTTGGCACTTAACACGAGCCCATCACTAATCTTTCTCAGTACTAAATTTTTGTGAATGAGTAACTTTCAGCGTTTATGGACTAGGCTATAGAGAAAGTTAAGTCTAAATGGAGCACATTTGTTAATACTTGAATTCTGTCAGAAAACAATAACACTAGTTTTACATTAGCACATTCATTCCCTTAAGAGTCATCTCCTTCACTG
The DNA here is from genome assembly GCF_024166365.1 of Elephas maximus indicus. Lineage (NCBI taxonomy): Eukaryota > Metazoa > Chordata > Mammalia > Proboscidea > Elephantidae > Elephas > Elephas maximus. The sequence continues at coordinate 31,095,865 of NC_064823.1, read as the reverse complement.
TTTTGAGGATTAATAAGCACGTAAAACGGCAATAACTGTCCTGAATAGAAACATGGTAATAGATTCAAAAAACATTGCACATAGCTTTTCTATGTAAAAACAGGCAAGTTTCACTAGCTGATGTTAAAGTATTCTATTTGCTGGTAAGCCATTCTTTGTTCATTATTCCTTGTTTAGAGGCTAAAGTGCATAATTGATATGTCTTCCCATGGTATCGTTTTCTTGGATATAGAGTCTGGCATTATTCTCTGATCCTGTTTACTCAACTAGGGAAACTCTGGTGGTATAGTGGTTGAGAGCTATGGCTGCTAACCAAAAGGTCAGCAGTTCGAATCCACCAGATGATCCTTGGAAACCATATGGGGCAGTCCTACTCTGCCCTGTGGGGTCACTACAAGTCGGAATCAACTTGACGGCAATGGGTTTGGAGTAACTAGTTCACAGTGAAACACATTGTGTTAAATTTACTTCCTTGATCATGTCTATTCCCATGTGGTGTACAAAGGTGACTGATTCTTGCCTTAAAAAGTAATCATAATTCTCTCATTATACTTAATCCTTCTCAGAGACTTGATATGCCTCATGGATCAACATCGTATACTGAAAAGGCCCTTACTTTGACCAGATTTTATCATTATGATACCCAATAAATGTTTCTTTTTTTGGGTCTTTGTGTGTGTGCGTGGCTTCTCTCAGGTTTGGTCCCAATGCTTTTTCAATATTCTAAATCTGCTACAGATGTTCTAAATTTTACTACTATGAAGTCCAGATTTAGTGTAACATGGGATAAAATGGTGCCCTGGTGGCACAGTAGTTAAGAGCTTAGCTGTTAACCAAAAAGTCAGCAGTTCAGACCCACGAGTTGCTCCCTGGAAAACCACTGGGGCAGTTCTACCCTGTTGTATAGGGTCACTATGAGTTGGAATTGACTCGTTAGCACCTAACAACAACATGGGATAAAGTAAACATCTACTAAATAAAACCTTATTGAAATTCTCATCTGTAGAAATATACTGGTTCAACACTTCAAGGCTACAATTACCAGTGTAACAATTTTTAATGGCAAGACCTCAACCTAACATTTCTCCATTTAAATAGCCATTTGTCACCTACTGCAGGTGAGACCTCAGGTCTGTTGTTTCCAGGCCCATCTTGACCAAGCACGGACTGATATACATGAATCTACAGTGAGACAATATAGGAAACCATTCACTTGAGAGGAGCATAAACTGAACACCATGATCATGCTAAGAAGCACTGCTGGGGCAAATGGTTTTGCGCTCAACTGCTAACCAAAAGGTTGGTGGTTTGAATTCACACAGTAGCTCCCCAGGAGAAAGACCTGGGGGTCTGTTCCCATAAACCACTTGCCGTTGAGTCAATTCCGACTCATAGTGTCCGTACAGGACAGGGTAGAACCGCCCTATAGAGTTACCAAGGAGCACCTGGTGGATTTGAGCTGCCAACCTTTTGGTTAGCAGCTGTAGCTCTTAACCACTATGCCACCAGAGTTTCCATTCCCATAAAGATTATAGCCAATAAAACACTATGGGGCAGTTCTAGTCTATCACATGGGGTCACTATGAGTTGGAATAGAAATTGACTCCAGAGCACCTAACAACAACATGCTCCTTCTTAGGGGGAGGGAGGAGGAAATAGGAGGGGTTTAAGGAGAAACCTGAGTGGGTTGGACCCCCACTTCAACCTCAGCAATTCTGCTTTGTCTTTTCTGTATTTAGGAATTCTCCGAAGATTTAGTTTGATAAAGGGCTCCATTGCAAAAAAACAAACCACCAACCACCAATAAATAGTGGCTCTGGACAGAGTAGCTGAGTTTTAAAATACAGACTGCCAGGGCCAAATCATGGGGTGAAGTCTTAAAATCTCTTTCCTTCTCGCCTCACTGATTTAGGGAATTAAAATCTCTGGAGGATTCTCTATTCTTTAAGCTCCCCCAGGAAAAATGGTCAAATATTCCACCTCTGCATTAAAGGCAATTGAGTCCTTTCAATCTGTGGTAAAGGTCTAACTGGAACCAAGAGTACCCTCCCAGGGTATAAATCCAAATCATATACATATATTTCACAATTGGCAGTATTTCCAAATATCACTAAGCCTGATCCCATTTAAGACTTTACCACCCACTGCACACCCAAATGATTGGATGATCCCAGACAAGAAGGTGCCTAGGCTTCCTTATTCTTCTGAATTATTTACATTACCTGTGTCTCCCCATCCTGTTATGTAACAATTGGGAGCTGTTTTCTGTGGCCTCTCTCTCCTGCGGGGTAAACAAGCTGGCAAAACGTGGCTACTGAATCTGGCACATTGTTCTTCTGGTCCTTGTAATCTAAGCAGGGCAATGTCGTAGTCACTGCTGTCTGGTCGATAGTCCCGGTGAATCACAATCTGTTGCACTCCAATTTCTTCTTCAAACTCCTCTGGCACCAAAGTATGATAATCCCCAACTCGAACAGCATAGTTCCTAGTGCTATTACCATACCTGAGAGGCAGAGAGAGCTAATAAAGGGCTTGTTTCAAACACAAAATTGGTGATTCTCAGCACGGAAGATGAATAGAGATGCTGTAAGCCTTTTGTTCAAGTCACTGGTTCCTTTTGTACATTTAGCCTTTCCATTTCTCTGACCTACTGCTCCTTGTCCTTTACTTGAAAACCCACTGTCATTACCTCTTCACCATTTAAGCCACATTACCTTCTGCGCTTATTCTTTCTTTTCTGAGAAGCAAATATGGAAGATGAGTGGAAAATAAAGTCAACTCATTAGTCCATCGTTTCCCCACTAAGAAAAAGGATCTGAAGAGGAACAAATTGTACAGGGCACACTTACAGTCCTGTATGAGCTGTCTTTATTTCTCTGTCCTTTCTAAGACTGTCGGTTCATTGTGAAGCTCCATAAAGGCAGAAATCACTTCTGACCTAGATTATATCCCTCACAGTGCATAGCACAATCCACTTTACTCCTAGTAGGTGCACTCAACTACACCCCTTTCCTGTGAACCAAATGCAAACCAAAACTAAACTTTTAGCTCAACTTGTATTCATTATGTCCCCTCATCTCCCAAATCTGTTCAAATGTCACTTCAGTGGCTCCTAGTTTGGTACCCCCATATTTAACTTCAACCTACGCTTTTGTTTCCTCTTAGACCCTGCACTCCCAATACCCCTTAAACTGTTCTACTTTTCTTTTGTTCTTTAGCATTTACCACTCTAATTTTTATGTTTATTGTTCTCTCTCTCCCCCTGCTTGAATGAATAGCATTCAAGAGCAAAGATCTTTGTTCTGTTTGCCGATGTATCTTAAGCATCTAGAATAGCCCCTAAGTAGGAATGCAACATGTATTTGTTGAACGGTGAATGAATAAATGCATAATTTTAATTGATGCTTTTTTCCCTGAGAAGCTAGTCAATTAAAATTGAAACACAGTGTTTACTAGATTGATAGTTCTCAGCCTGCTTTTCCACCAATATACCTTGATTCTGGTACATCCACTTATAGCAAGGTTTCTCAATTTCTGCACTATTGACATTTCGGGCCAGATAATTCTTTGTTGGAGAGACTGTTTTGTGTATTATAGGATGTTTAGCAGCATCCCACTCACTAGATGCCAGTAGCACCCACCACCCCAGTTGTGACAACCAAAAATGTCTCCAGATACTACAAAATGTCCCCTGGGGGGGGAGCAAAACCATCCCCAGTAGAGAAGCACTGACCTAGAACACGTGACTCCACCCACCTTCTGGTTACTTGATCTTTCTCACTGAAGATCATAGCACTTTGCTCACTGTCTTCCCCTCTCCCACTGCCACAACATCCTTAATGATGTAACTTCCAACACCTTCCCCTTTGGTTCCCTGACTTTTTCATCCGCAGTGAGCGTATTCTCCACCTCATCTCAACCACCCACCCCTGAGGTGAGGCTTAGACCTTGTTTTCACCAAATACACTACTGAGATCTTGATTTCAACCATCTTATATTTTGCCTATTCCTATTTTTACAGCTCTACAATTCTTCAGTCCCACTGGACTTCAATCCTTTGATCCCACTAGTTTTCATTTCACTTTCATACTGCTCATGACATCCTTTCTTACCTGGCTTGGATTTCACCTTCCATTACTATAATTACTCTTTAGCAAAATCTCTCAATCCCACTTTTCTTTCACCTGCCAGAACTCCAACCTTGGTTTCATCAACCCTCCACTTACTTTGTCTGGCATCTGACTCTTGAGGGGGGAAAGCACACCTCTAATGACTCATCTGGCGCCCTTGTGGCACAGTGGTTAAGAGCTCACTGCTAACCAAAAGGTCAGCAGTTTGAATCCACCAGCCACTCCTTTGAAACCCTATGGGGCAGTTCTACTCTGTCCTTCAGGGTCACTGAGTCGGGATTGACTTGACGGCAATGGGTTTTGCTTTGGAATGACTCACCAGCCCTGGTAGCACAGTGGTTAAGCACTTGGCTGCTAACTGAAATGTTGGCAGTTGGAAGCCACCAGCTGCTCCACAGGAGAAAGACATGACAGTCTGCTTCCGTAAAGATTACAGCCTAGGAAACCCATTGGAACAGTTCTAGTCTGCCCTATAGGGTCACTATGAGTTGGAATCGACTAGACAGCGACAAGAATGACTTATTTTATCTTAACATTTTGACCAAAACTTGAGAGTCTTTCACTGGATATAAGATCTGTACTGGAATGTGAGCTGAGAAAAATGGGTACTCGAAAACTTAGAATTTGCTAGTGACTGCCTGTTTAAAATATAGCCTCCCGTTTACTCCTTTAAAATTCCTGGAGATTATGAGACACCTAAACATTCTAATAGCCCTATATAATTTTCTAAACTGTGGCAGCTCAAAACACTAAACAGCACCACCAAGATGGCCTGGCTTGCACAGCCACTTGCTGTTGCTCTAAAACACTAATAATTTTTGTTAATTCCTTGAGGTGCTACAGTTTCAACCTTAAGTCATCATATATCTTTAAAGCTCAGAAAGCTTTTTATATATTGTACCTAGAGACTGTCCTCTTAAGAGTTTCACTTCAAAATTTAAGGAAATTTCAGGATTATTTCATATCCTGAAACTGTAAAAAGTAATAGTCTTGGAGAATTATTGGGTACTTAAATAATTCTCATTTTTACCTTCTAATAGGGAAACCCTGGTGGCATAGTGGTTAAGTGCTATGGCTGCTAACCAAGACGTCGGCAGTTCGAATCCACCAGGTGCTCCTTGGAAACTCTATGGTGCAGTTCTACTCTGTCCTAAAGGGTCGCTATGAGTCGGAATTGACTCGACGGCAGTGGGTTTTGGTTGTGTACTAATAGTAGTAATATGCTATAAAAGTACAACGAGCCTTATTAAAAATATATCCATGTATTTAAAATAAACCCCCAAGTGATTTAAACACAATTGTCAACAATAGATGCTTTAAAATGCTCTTGAAATACTTCATGTATATTTGGGATGGAAATGGAGAAATTGTGTAGAGCTCTGCTGTCCAATCAGGTGGCCACTAGCCACATGTTGCTAGTGAGCATCTGAAATGTGGTTAGTCCAAACTGAGACGTGCTAAAAACATTAAACACACACAGGATTTCAAGTATGAAATAGTACGAAAAAAAGAATATTCAACATATTATCACAACAGATAATAAAATATTAGCTATTACAATAATTTTTATATTGATTACATTTCGGAATGATATTTTAGATATACTAAGTTACATAAGGAGCCCTGGTGGCATAGTGGTTAAGAGCTTGGCTGCTGACTGAAAGGTCAGCAGTTCAAATCCACCAGCTGCGCCTTGGAAACCCTGTGGGGAATTTCTACTCTGTCCCACTGGGTGGCTATGAGTCGGAATTGACTCAGTGGCAATGGGTTTGGTGCTTTTTTGTGAGGAGGTTAAATACATTACTAAACTTTTTCTTATTTTTTTTAGCTTTTCTTATTTTAAAGCTACACTTATGTCTCATGTTTTTGGCTTGCACTATATTTCTGAGACCACACTGGTCTAGGAAAATAATTTTGCATACACTAGGCATCCTATTTTATTATATTTCTTTACTGTAATTTTGTGTGTTGCTTGTGACTAACTTCTAAGTTTTAATAACGATACATTTCTTCAAGTGTCAGCTTTTTATATCTTTTAAGATAATTACGGAGCCCTGGTGCTGCAGTGGTTAAGAGCTTGGCTGCTCTCATGGATTGAATTATGTCCCCCCAAAAATGTGTGTATCAACTTGATTAGGCCATGATTCCCAGTATTTTGTGGTTGTCCTCCATTTTGTGGTTGTAATTTTAAGTTGAGAGGATTAGGGTGGGATTGTAACACCACCCTTACTCAGGTCACCTCTCTGATCCAATGTAAAGGGAATTTCCCTGGAGTGTGGCCTGTACCACCTTTTATCTCTCAAAAGATAAAAGGAAAGAGAAGCAAGCAGAGAGTTGGGGACCTCACACTACCAAGAAAGCAGCACCGGGAGCAGAGCACGTCCTTTGGACCTGGGGTCTCTGCGCCTGAGGAGCTCCTCGACCAGGGGAAGACTGATGACAAGGAATCTTGCTACAGAGCCAAAAGAGACAGAAAGCCTTCCCCTGGAGCTAAAACACTGAATTTGGACTTATAACCTACTAGACTGTGAGAGAATAAATTTCTCTTTGTTAAGGTGGTATTGTGATATTTCTGTTACAGCAGGACTAGATAACTACAACAGCTGCTAACCAAAAGGTCGACAGTTCAAATCCACCAGCTGCTCCTTGGAAACCCTATAGGACAGTTCTACCCTGTCGTATAAGGTCGCTATGAGTCAAAATCAATTCCATGGCAATGAGTGTTCAACCTATTAAAAATTTATTTCAACAATATTTTCCACTCTGTGAAAATACAGCTGTGACGCTTAACTAAAATAATCTTTGCATCTAAACTGGCTGTATAAATCTATTCTACACTATCTCTAAAAATTGAGTCTTTCAACCAATAAACAAAGCAACAGGACATTATTACACCAAAGAGATTTATTTAAAAAAATAACTGCAGTGTTAAAGTCTTGCGTAATTTCCATTTCACGCTTGGTCTATTGCAATAATTGGCTAAATGGCCTCTGTTTCAAGTTTTAACTTCTTTAATCCATCCCTCACACTGCAGCCAGAGTGATGTTTCTGTCTGCTTCTATGACTACTTCTCTGAACACCCTTCAAGAGCTCCTCACTGTTTACATAACATTCAAATTCCTTAAATAATATACAAAGCCTTCCAAAAACTGGCCTTTCTGATACCAGCGTGGCTCCTGTGCCCCTGTCCTTTAAACTGCTTGAAGGTTTGTCTCTCACACCTGTGTCTTTATTCAAACTGTTTTCAATATCATCCCCCTTTACTGCCCTCCATCCTAACAGGGGAAGGACCCATCTTATCTTTCAAGTCTCAAGTCAAGGATCTAGGAAGCCCTTACTGATCCCCTGCCCTGCCTGAGTCCTTCTGCTCATTCCCACTAGCCCTATCACAGCACTTACAACACTGTCTAGAACTTAACTTGTTAAGATATCAGATCTCGCCAATTACAGGATCCTCAAGTGCAAGGACCATGTCATTCTCACTTTTGTATACTCAGCAACAAGCAAAGTACCTGCCACAGAGAAAACTTTTTTTTTTTTATTGTGCTTTAAGTGAAAGTTTACAAATTGAGTCAGTCTCTCATACAAAAACTTACATACACCTTGCTATGTCCTCCTTGTTCTCCCCCTAATCAGACAGCACACTCCTTCTCTCCACCCTGTATTCCCTGTTTCCATTCACCCAGCTCCTGTCCCCCTCTGCCTTCTCATCTCCCCTCCAGACAGAAGCTGCCCACATAGTCTCATGTGTCTGCTTGAGCCAAAAAGCTCACTCCTCACAAGTATCATTTTCTATCTTATAGTCCAGTCCAATCCCTATCTGAAGAGCTGGCTTCGAGAATGGTTCCAGTCTTGGGCTAACAAAGGGTCCAGGGACCATGACCTTCAGGGTCCCCAGGGTCCCTCTAGTCTCAGTCAGACCATTAAGCCTGGTCTTTTTATGAGAATTTGAGGTCTGCATCCCACTGTTCTCCTGTTCCCTCAGGGGTTCTCTTTAGTATTCCCTGTCAGGGCAGTCATCAGTTGTAGCTGGGCACCATCTAGTTTTTCTGGTCTCAGGCTGATGTAGACCCTGGTTTATGTGGCTCTTTCTGTCTCTTGGGCTCATAATTACCTTGTGTCTTTGGTGTTCTTCATTCTCCTTTGCTCCAGGTGGGCTGAGACCAATTGACGCATCTTAGATGGCTGCTTGCTAGCATTTAAGACCCCAGACACCACTCACCAAAGTGGGATACAGAATGTTTTCTTAACACATTTTGTTACGCCAATTGATCTAGATGTCCCCTGAAACCATGGTCCCCAGAACCCTGCCCCTGTTACTCTGGCCTTCCAAGCCTGCCACAGAGAAAACTCTTAATAAACATGTGCTCAGTGACTTCTTTAGAAAGACATCCATATACTCATACGTACTTATGCTGTCATCCCTAACTACTGAAACCAAAGGGACAGCTTACCACTTTCCATATTATAACAAAATCATTACAAAGTTCCCATTTCAGGAAAAAAAAAAAAATCCCCCAGAAGATCTAACTCTCTTTTAAACATTGGCCATCCATCAAAATCATCTGTACTGTTTTTTAAAAATGCAAATGTCCAGCCCACATAATCTCAGAGAGTATAAATTAATAGGACTGAGGTAGGGACACAGGTGATTCAAGTTCACAGTCAGGACTCAGAAACAGTGAACCAAAGACTCTTAAGGGCATGGGCATAATTCTTGCCCCTGCATGCCTGGAATCTCACCAGGTGAAGGACACGTCCTAATAGATATCATCAAAATGAAAAAGCATACACATTCCATATGTATACTATGTTTTCTGTAGTATTTTTAAATTTATGCCATAATTCATATGCCCCCTAATCAGGAGTTAATATTAACTTAAATATTAAAATATTTACCTAACAAGGAGAACCATCCTTGCCAAAATGAAGTCTTTTATTAGTACCTATACTTTTATTGATTGACACAGGTACTGCCATGATGGGTCCAAGCACAATGAGTGCGAGGATGGTGCAGAACCAGGCAGTTTTGTTCTGTTGTACATAGGGGCACTATCAGTCGGAACCGACTCAGTGCACCTAACAACATACTTTTAAAGTTGTCCTGATTTAAAGAAATGAAGCAGCTCAACTTGAGCCATGATTCTCACACTCTCGTAACTTGGATTATTTTTAGAATAGATTTAATTCTTGGAATTTGAAGAGCACGAGACTGGATTAATTTGCCAACCAAATATTTGTCTTCTAGCATCACCTCTCTTAATGGATGTGATTATATACTTCAGGAATAACGCTTTGGGTGAGGTTCTCAATATGACAACTTTACAAGCATTTATTATTGTTCTAGGCTTCTCTTTTTCAATGTATTTTAAGGCTTTTTTAGGTAGGCATTTGTTATTTTGTTAGACTTGTTTATGATATTCAAAAATGCTTTTAAAACAACCATTTTAGGTTTTGGCTGACACATCATTGAATTGTTTGCTTTGCTATAATGCCTTCAACTCCCCCTCAAAAACTGGCTGAAATTCTCAGACAAGCTTGAACAAGAGAGAATCTAAGACACAGCAGTTTGGTAAAATCCAGTATCCCGGATTGAGACTCTAGAGTTAAAATAAACAACAACAAAAATTTACTAGACTTAAAAATAGAAGAGAACAATTCAAGTTGCAGGATCATGTTCTTCATTATGTATTCTCTCCATGGACTCATCTCTGTGAGAAAACAACCTCTTACATCAGCCTTACACATCTGCTCCTACTAAACTCTGCTGTTCTCTGCTGTCTGGATGAAATTCAAAAAGTGGTTGACTGAAGTTCAGCTTGTGGATGCGGTTCAGTTGCATAGGGAAAAGTGCCTCTGTCTACAAAACTTTCCATGGTGCCATATACATATATATATATATATATAGCGCATGTGTGTGCTCTGAAAATAGTTTTTATATGACTGATGATATTACATATATCACCAAAGACCATGTTCTTAAGGAGTCTGCTTGGCTACATACTAGGTCATGATAGAACATATGTTAAACACCTGATACACTGTGATCTTAAAAAATCTCGTTACCTCTGTGGCTCATCTTTCTAATTACAAAGATTAAAAAATTTCTGACTTTCAGAACAATCTCTAACCATTTCCTGCTGCTATGGCATTTCTAGGCAAAAAGTCAAAAAGAAAAAATCAAGTGAAGTTATATTCTTAGGAGAAATCATGTTTGGAGTAGAATTATAGAAATAAAAGAGGCCTTGTTTCAGGTTCTTTCCTCCCAAAAGTTGTGCTTGTTTTCAGAATAAGAAATTAAAATGAATTAGTTTAATGCTCAGGATTTTAACTGTCAATTATATTCCTGCACCTCTATAGACAGAAGGTCATTGCCTGGTACTTGTAGTAGTGACTTAGACTAGAAAACAACAAAAGCAGGCAACTTATATTCAGTAAGATTCAGAGGACAACTACAGGAAAGCTTAATTTATCCAAGTTTCCGCTTCAACCTGCCAAAAGGATATTGCATTCCAAAGCCTGTACTGCATTAACACTAGGAAAAAAATGTAAAAAATAAAAAACAGAAGGCCTTTAAATAGTGATTCCCCAACTACCTAAGGTACCTTTGTTGTGTTGAACACCTCACAGTACATGAAAGCTATAGAACACACCCACCACATGTCTGTCAGTTTGTCATACTGTGGTGGGTTTAGTGTTGCTGTGATATGGGAAGCTTTGCTGCCGATATTTCAAATATCAGCAGGGTCACCCATAATGGACAGGTTTCAGCTGAGTTTCCAGACTAAGATAGGCTAGGAAGAAGGACCTGGCAGTCTACTTCTGAAAAAATTGGCCAGTGAAAACCTTATAAATAGCAGCAGAACACTGTTTGATAGAGTGCCAGAAGATACACCCTTTAGGTTAGAAGGAACGCAAAATATGACTGGGGAAGAGCTGCCTCCTCAAAGTAGAGATGACCTTAATGAAGTGGATGGAGTCAAGCTTTCGATAACTTCATTTGCTAATATGGTATGACTTAAAATGAGAAGAAACAGCTGCAAACATCCATTAATAATTGGAATGTGGAATGTATGAAGTATGAATCTAGGAAAATTGGAAGTCATCAAAAATGAAATGGAACACATAAACATCAATATCCTAGGAATTAGTGAGGTGAAATGGACTGGTATTGGCCATTTTGAATTAGACAATCATATGGTCTACTATACGGAGAAGGACAAACTGAAGAGAAATGGCGTTGTGTTCATCGTCAAAAAGAAAATTTCAAGATCTATCCTGAAGTACAATGTTGTCAGTGATAGGATAACATCCATATGCCCACAAGGGAGACTAGTTAATACGATTATATTCAAATTTATGCACCAACTACTAAGGCCAAAGATGAAGAAACTGAAGACTTTTATCAACTTCTGTGTCCAAAATTAGTCAGACATGCAATCAAGATGCACTGATAATTACTGGTCATTGGAATGTGAAAGTTGAAAACAAAGAAGGACTAAAGTTGGAAAATATGGTACTGGTGATAGAAACGGCTCTGGAGATCACATGATAGAATATTTCAAGACCAATGACTTCTTCATTGCAAATACCTTTTTTCACCAACATAAACGGCAACTGTACACATGGACCTCACCAGACGGAATACACAAGAATTAGGCCAACTATATCTGTAGAAAGAGACAACGGAAAAGCTCAATATCATCAGTCAGAACAAGGCCAGGAGCCAACTGTGGAACAGACCATCAACTTGTTCACATGCAAGCTCAAGCTGAACTTGAAGAAAACTAGAACAAGTCCATGAGAGCCAAAGTACAACCTTGAGTATATCCCACCTGAAATTACAGACCATCTCTAGAATAAATTTGATGCATTCAGCATTAATGACCGAAGACCAGATGAGTTGAGGGGTAACATGAAAGACGTCATACATGAAGAAGTAAGAGGGCATTAAAAAAGACAGGAAGGAAAGAAAAGACCAAAATGGATACCAGAAGAGACTCTGAAACTTACTCTGGAATGTCCAGTAGCTGAAGTAAATGGAAGAAATGATGAAGTAAAGGAGTTGAACAGAAGATTTCAAAGGGTGTCTCGAAAAGACAAAGTAAGACCTGGAGACAGAAATGATGAAGTAAAGGAGCTGAACAGAAGATTTCAAAGCGTGGCTCGAAAAGACAAAGTAAGACCTGGAGATAGAAAAGCAAAGGGTAGAACACATTCAGCATTTCTTAAGCTGAAAGAATTGAAGAAAAAATTCAGGTCGCAAGTTGTAGTACTGCAGGATTCTATGGGGAAAATATTAAATGACACCTATAGGACAAAGTAGAACTGCCCCATAGAGTTTCCAAAGACCACCTGATGGATTCGAACTCCTGATCTTTTGGTTAGCAGATGTAGCTCTTAACCACTATGCTACCAGGGTTTCCTTAAATGACACAGGAAGCATCAAAAGAAGATGAAAAGAATATGCAGAGTCACTGTGTGAAAAAGAATCGGTTGATGTTCAATCATTTCAGGAGTTAGCATATGATCAAGAACTCATGGTACTAAAGGAAGAGGTCCAAGCTGCACTGAAGGCACTGGTGAAAAACAAGGCTTCAGGAATTGATGGAATACCAACAAATGGATGCAGCACTGGAAGTGCTCCCTCATCTATGCCAAGAAATTTGGAGGACACCTACTAACCAACTGACTGGAAGAGATCCATATCTGTACCCACTCCAAAGGAAGGTGATCCAACTGAATGTGGAAATTGTCGAACAATATCATTAATATCACACACAAGTAAAATTTTGCTGAAGATCATTGAAAAGTGGTTGCAGCAATACAGCGACAGGGAACTGCCAGAAATTCAAGCCAGATTCAGAAGAGGACGAGAACAAGGGATATCATTGCTGATGTCAGATGGGTCAGGGCCAAAAGCAGAAAATACCAGAAAGTTTACCTGTGTTTGATTGACTATGCAGAGGCATTCGACTGTGAAAATTGTGGCAAATTATGGATAACATTGAAAAGAATGGGGATTCCAGAACACTTAATGGTGTTCATGAGGAACCTGTACTTAGAGCAAGAGGCAGTTGTTTGAACAGAACATGGGGATACTGCCTGGTTTAAAATTAGGAAAGGTGTGTGTCAGAGTTGTATCCTTTTGCCATACTTATTCAATCTTTATGCTGAGAAAATAATCTGAGAAGCTGGACTGTATGAAGAAGAACACAGCATCAGGATTGGAGGAAGACTCATTAACAACATGTGTTATGCAGACGACACAACCTTCTTTGCTGAAAGTAAAGAGGACTTGAAGCACTTACACTGATGAAAATCAAAGACCACAGCCTTCAGTATGGATTACACCTTAACATAAAGAAAACAAAAATCCTTCCAACTGGATCATTAAGCAAATTCATGACAAATAGAGAAAAGATTGAAGTTGTCAAGGATTTCATTTGACGTGGATCCACAATCAACACCCATGGAAGCAGCAGTCAAGAAATCAAAAGACACATTGCATCCGGCAAATGTGCTGCAGAAGATCTCTTTAAAGTATTAAAAAGCAAAGACATCACCTTGAAGACTAAGGTGCGCCTGACCCAAGTCATGGTGTTTTCAATTGCCTCATACCCATGCGAAAGCCGGATGGTGAATAAGGAAGACCAAAGAATAATTGATGCTTTTGAATCACGTTGTTGGTGAAGGATATTGAATATACCATGGGCTGCCAAAAGAATGAACAAATCTGTCTTGGAAGAAGTATAGCCAGAATGCTCTTTAAAAGCAAGGATGGTAAGATTTTGTCTCACATACTTTGAACACATTATCAGGAGGGATCAGTCCCTGGAGAAGGACATCACACTTGGTAAAGTAGAGGGTCAGCAAAAAAGGGAAAGACCCTCAACGAGATGGACTGACACAGTGGTTGCAACAATGGACTCAAGCACAACAATGATTGGGAGGATGGTGCATGACTGGGCAGTGTTTCGAAACCAGTTGAACGGCACCTAACAACAACAACGTAGAGCACACAAGCAGATTACAGTTGGAATTCGAGAACTCTGTCAGGCTTCCAATAAAGTACCTGCATCGTGTAAGGAAACGACATACTAAAATGGGTGGAACTGAGGCTAGTGGAATTGAGTAATTGCATCCTGATTTTATGCTCCCCAGGTCATCATTCCTAGATTTTTCTGACACGAGCATTATATAAAATAGTGACTACCCTGTGAAGGAAGTTGTCAAGGATTTCATTTTACTTGGATCCACAACCAACAGCCATGGAAGCAACAGTCAAGAAATCAAATGATGCACTGCATTGGGTAAATCTGCTACAAAGGACCTTTCTAAAGTGTTGAAAAGCAAAGAGGTCACCTTGAAGACTAAGGTGCTCCTGACCCAAGCCATGGTATTTTCAATTGCATCACATGTGTGTGAAAGCTGGACAATGAATAAGGAAGACCGAAGAAGAGTTGACGCCTTTGAATTGTGGTGTTGGCAAAGAATATTGACTATACCATGGACTGCCAAAAGAAAGAACAAATCCGTCTTAGAAGAAGTACAACCAGAATGCTCCTTAGAAGCAAGGATGGCGAGACTGCATCTTACATACTTTGGACATGTTGTCAGGAGGGATCAGTCCCTGGAGAAGGATATCATGCTTGGCAGGGTACAGGGTCAGCGTAAAAGAGGAAGACTCTCAACGAGGTGGATTGACACAGTGGCTGCAACAATGAGCTCAAGCATAACAACGATTGTAAGGATGGCGCAGGACCAGGCAGTGTTTCATTCTGTTGTGCCCAGGGTCACTATGAGTCGGAACCAACTTGACAGCACCTAACAACAACCCTTTGAAGGCAAAACAAATGGAAGTTTTTATCTCATACAATAAAATAACCTTGATAGTAATAATAATCTGTGCCTTATTCAAAAATGGCCAATCAAGAGCACTGGTCTAAATTATCACTGTGAGAACTAGGCAACAAGGCATGCCCAATGAACAAGAAATCTTTGTATATACAGTTGGGAACCAACACAGTGCTACAGACAGAAAGACCACGCTGTCCCTCCACAACAAAGACCTGAAAAACTAAGTAAGACAAATGTCAATCCTGGAACCCTAAGCATCAAATAAAGGGATAATGAACTCAACCAAGCATCGAATAGAATAAGAAACTGACAGAGAACAGAATACGAGGAGAGCTACGTAATGAAAGGCCCCTACCAGCTAATGTAGCCAGATTCACTACATTGAACTAAAGCCACCAAAGAAAGCCAATAGATAGTATGGGAAAGCAACTTCACGGAGCTTCCAGCAGGAGACAGAGCATCTGGTAACCAGGAATAAATGCGTTCCCACCCACCCCTTCTGACCTCTGCACAGCCTACGCTGCTCTTGGCCAGGCCAAGGTCCCTTGGCTGGGGAGATGGCAGCTCCCTGCCACTTGGATTTGCCACAACCACCCTGACTGGGACCTTCAGTGCCTTTTTTTTGTTGTTGCTGCTGTTGCTTTTTTTGGCCTCTTTTGGTTTCTTCTCTTTCTCTCACCTCCTTCCTTTCCTTTCTCCCAAACACTCAGTACCATATGCATCTCTGCTGCTGTGCAGTGTCACTACGCTGGGGAGCTTCCTCCCTGTTCTGCGCCGCCGCGCCAGTGGCATATGTTGAGCCTTTTTTAATCTCTTTTCTCAGTTTCTTGCCTCTCTATACCTTCCTTTCTTTGCTTTCCCCCAAACACCTGGCAACATGTGCCATCTCCACTCCTTCTTGATGGGCTGTGCAATGCTGCTCAGCTGGAAATCCCTTCCCTGGTCCACACCACCATGCTGGGGGGCTCCAAGGGGACATTTTATTTCTTTTTTTTTTCCCTGTCTCTCAGTTTCTTGTCCCTCTCTACCTTCCTTCCTTTCCTTTCTCCCAGACACCTGGCACCATGTGGCAGCTCCACTCCTTCTTGACAGGCTGTGCAGTGCCACTCAGGTGGGGAGGTGCTTCCTCAGTCCCTACCACCACACTGGTGAGCAGCCTGGGGGCATTTTTTCTTCTTTTTTTCGTGGTTTCTTGCCTCCCTCTATGTTCCTTCCTTTCCTTTCTCCTGACCACCTGGCCATGTGTGCCTTTCTCTCTTCTCTCTCTCTTTTTTTTAAATTTCTTTTTTCTTTTCCCAGCTTCTCATTTCTCTCTCTCTTTTCTTCCTCCCACCCAGCCACATGTGCCATCTATGACCCTTCTTGACAGGCTATACCACACCTCCCAGCTAGAAAGCCACTGGCACACAGCTTCCACAGGTCTGCATCACTCCCTGGCAGCCTCTGTCAGCACCTTTTTTTTTTTTTGGATTCTGTTTCTCTCGCTTCTTTCCCACACCCACTTAGCTCCACATATCACATCCTCCCCCTTTCCTCCTGCCTATCTTCACTGTGTGCTGAGCACCACTCCCCTGAGCAACACAGGTGTGGACCACTGTATGATGCCCTGCACTGCCCTCCGGCCCTGCCCTGTCATCCCCAGTACATGCTGCAAACAATTCACCCCCATCCCCCCTCCATTCGACCTGCCCTGGTGCACCATTGCTGAGTGACCTGCCCTGCTCACCTGGACAAGATGGTGAGAAGTATCATGCCCACAGATGACCAAACAACAAAGAACACCCAGCCCACCTGCTCAGACATAACCAAATAAGACAAAAATGCAGCAAGAAACAAGCAAATCTACAGTCAATAAATGAAGAAAATAATTACTGAATGTCCTAAAGACAGTAGACAATATAAAACCATATAAAAAAACAGGACAGGGTGGCTCCAGTAAGCATAAAAAATAAAACACCAGATGACTTTCCAGTAAAAGAAAAGGTACTGGAACCAACTGACAAGAAATTAAAAACTCTAAAATTCAGGCCTCTCCAAGAGATGAAGGAAAATGCAAACAAATGTAAGGAAAAAATAGACAAAATCATGGAAAAGGCAGACAAAACAATGGAAGAATTCAGGAAAACAACACAGGAACAAACTATCAAAATAAGCAAACAACTAGAAATCATACAAAACCAGGAATTAGAAATTCAAAATATAAACAGCAAGATTTCATAAATGGACAGTGTCATAGAAGGTTTGAGGAGCAAGCTTGAAAAAATGGAAGATGGGATCAATAAAATTGAAGACAAATCCTTGGATATCACTTCGTTGAAGAAAAATCAGAGAAAAGAACAAAGAAAAATGAAGGAGCCCTGAGGAGGATGTGGGATACAATCAAAAGCAAAAAAAATTGTGAGTGATTGGAGTTCTAGAACAGGGGAAGAAAATGGAAAACACAGATAGGATCATTGGAGAAACGCTGACGGAAAACTTCCCTAATATCATGAAAGACAAAAAACTCACTATCCAAAAAGCTCAATGAACCACAAAAGAAAATCAACAAGACATATCATAATCACACTTACTAAAAGCTAAGACAAAGAAAGAATCCTGAGAACGGTTTGAGAAAATGGAAGGTCACATACAGAGGAAAAACAGTAAGACCTAAGCTCTGATTACTCAGCAGAAACCATGCACCCAAGAAAACAATGGGATGACATATGTAAACCCTTGAAAGAAAAAAAATTGCCAACCAAGAATAATACATCCCGCCAAATTCTCACTCAAATATGATGGCAAAATGAGAACATTTCCAGATAAACACAATATGTAAATACGTAAACACCAAACCAAACGTACAAGAATTATTAAAAGGAGCCCTTCAGTTAGAGAACCAACATCAGTAAACAGCCTGAATCTTGGACGCAAAACCACATCAGCCAGATACCAACCTAGGTAATGACTCTGAAGGATAAAACAAAACTAAAAGATTTACAGCAGGGAAACAGAGGCATCAATCTGTAACTGAAAACAATGTCAGAACAATAAAAGAGGGAATAACATTGTAGGTACAGAACTTTCAAATGCAGAGGAAGTCAAAGCAATATCAAGTAATAAGAGGCTGGCTCAAACTTAGGAAGACAGGGATAATTTTTGAGGTAACCACAAAGAATGTTAAGAAACCTCCTCATCAAAATAAAGAAGAAAAAGATTAAAGTCTCAGTAAACACAAAATTTACAAAAATGAAAGAAACGAAAAGAAATAAAATCCACAAACAAAAGAAATTCTGCACAGGAGAGTAAGGGGAACAAAGAAAGCATCAAACCAAAAAAACCAAACCGTTGCTGTCGAGTCGATTCCGACTCATAGAGACCCTATAGGACAGAGTAGAACTGCCCCATAGAGTTTCCAAGGAGCACCTGGTGGGTTTGAACTGCCGACCTTTAGGTTAGCAGCCATAGCACTTAACTGCTACGCCACCAGGATTCCCTAAGAAAACATCAGCACCCCAAAAATAGCACTACAAAATGATAGCAATAAACCCACCTATCAATAATTACACTGAACGCAAACGGCTTAAATGCACTCATAAAGAGACAGAGAAAGACAGAATGGATAAAAAAAACAGGACCCATCAATATGATGTCTACAAAAGACACACTTTAAAAACAAAGACAAATTTATTAAAAATCAAAGGATAGAAAAAATATATCAAGCAAACAGCTACCAAAAAAGAGCAGGAGCGGCAATACTAATCTCAGATATAATGGACTTTAAAACAAAATCCACCATAAAAGACAAACAAGGGCATTATATAATGATTAAAGGGACAATCCACCCAAAATACATAAAACAAACTCTAAAAAAAACAAACTCTAACAGCATTGAAAAGAGAAATTGACAGTTCCACAATAACACTTTGAGAACACACCACTCTCAGTAAAGGACAGAACATCTAGAAAGAAACTTGAAAAGATACAGAAGATCTAAAGGCCACAATCAACCAACCTGACCTCACAGACATACACAGAACACTCCATCCAAGAGCTGCAAAGTACACATTCTTTTCCAGTGCACACAGAATGTTCCCCAGAGTAGATCACCTCTTAGGCCACAAAGCAACCATCAACGAAATCCAAAAGACTGGGATAATATAAAGTACCTTCTCTCATCACAATGCCATAAAAGTAGAAATTAATAACAGGAAGAGCAAGGAAAAAAATTAAATATATGGAAACTGAATAACACCCTGCTTAAAAACTACTGGGTAATAGAAATCAAAGATGGAATAAAAAAATTTCTAGAATCAAATGAGAATGAATACACATCATACCAAAACCTTTGGGACACATCAAAGGCAGTACTCAGAGGTTAATTTATAACAATAGATGCACACATCAAAAAAGAAGAAAGGGACAAAATCGAAACATTAGCTACATAAGTCAAACAAAAAGAAAAAGAACAGCAAAAGAAGCCCACAGCCACCAGAAGAAAGGAAATAATATAGATTAGAGCAGAAATAAATGAAATAGAGAATAGAAAAACAATAGAAAGAATCAACAAAACCAAAAGTTGGCTCTTTCAAAGGATCAACAAAATCAACAAACCATTGACCAAACTGACAAGAGACAAAGAGGAAAGGATGAAAATAACCCAAATAAGAAATAAAATAGAGGACATTACAACAAACCCAACTGAAATAAAAAGGATCGTAACAGAGCACTACGAAAAACAATAACAAATTTGAAAACCTAGAGGAAATGGACAAATTTCTAGAAACACAATACCAACTGAAACTAACACAAACTGAAGTTGCAAATCTGAACAGACCATAACGGGAAGAGACCAAAAAGGTTTAAAAAAACCAACAACAACAAAAAAAACCTCCCAACAAAAAAATACCCTGGCCCAGATGGCGTCACCAAACATTCAGAGAAGAGCTTACACCAGTACTAGTCAAACTATTTCAGAACGTAAAAAAGGAAGGGATACTTCCAAATTCATTCTGTGAAGCCAGCATAACCCTGATACCAAACCCAGGCAAAGACACCACAAAAAAAGAAAATTACAGACCAATATGTCTCATAAATATAGATGCAAAAATTCTCAACAAAATTCTAGCCAATAGAAATTAGCATCATATCAAAAAAGTAATATGCCACGACCAAGTAGAACTCATATGAAGTATGCAAGGGTGGTTCAACATTAGAAAATCAACCAATGAAATCCAAAAACCAAAAAAAAAAAAACCATTGCCGTTGAGTTGATTCCAACCCATAGTGACCCTATAGGACAAAGTGGAACCACCCCATAGTTTCCAAGGAGTGCCTGATGGATTTAAACTGCTCAACTTTTGGTTAGCAACTGTAGCGCTAAACCACTATGCCACCACCTTTCGGAAAGGAATCTTAAGCATACCAAAATGCCACTCTTTAATCAACTGCTTTTATCTTATACTGTGCAGATAATGGGAAGAAATTCAAAATGACATATAGAAGGAGTTACCTGTTGATCTAAGCTTAAAATACCACCATCCTCTAAAGGAGCCAAAATTCTTAAATATATCTACTATCTGGCAACTAGGCCCCCACTTTCATCATGCAACAATCACTTAAGGGTATCTAGTATGTGCCAAGTGATATACTAAACACTTAGTTTATAAACACAAATGAAAGAATCACTGACTTTAAGCAACAATCTAGAAGGAGCAGGCTATGGGAGGAGGAATAAGATCATAAAAACAAACAAATCCAGGCACGTACCTAAAAAAATAAAAAATAGACACCCCGCCCCCCAGAACCCAAAAGTCAGATCAAAGTTTTCAACCTCAAGTGTAATTTTTCCTTGTGTGATTTTCCTACTTTAATACTTTAAGTCTTGAACATCTAAGGCTATAACTTTTAGCAGAGACTTGAAAGACAAGGAGTCTTGAACATAAGGAAGATAATCTAAATTAACCCACTGAATCATTTTTTCTGAAGTCTAAACCCCAAAACAAGCTTTTCCATGTTCTCCACAGTTTGCTACTTTTTCTCCACTAGTAAGTGAAACAAAATCATCCAGAAATTCTCTACTTTGGCTAATAATATTCTTTGATTGCTCCTTCTTTTTGAACCCCAACATAATAATAACCAACATTTGTTTGGTTTATAAAATGCTTTTACATGTGTTATTACCTTCATTTTACAGACGAAAAAAATGAGGCTCAGTGAGCTTAGGTTAAACAATTAATAACTGGAGGAGCTAGAACTGTAACCCTTGATGGCCAGATCCCAGTCTCCTGCCACACTGCACCAAGTTCTATTGATTTCTGTTGCCTTCTATTATTTTCTCTCTCTTCCTTTCTTTTTACATCTTTTCTCTCAATTTTTACAATAGACATAACTGGTCTCCCTCCAGTTCCTGCCCTAGTTAGTATTAATCACTTGGCAACAGGGACAAATTCGAGTCATTCCAGAAAAAGGCACATAGATTTTTCATGTAATTTCAGCTCATTCACAGACCCACAGATTAAAAACCTTATTTTACCCCTCATATCTATCCAGTATATCTCCAAATGAGTTACCTCCTAAAACTCCTCTTTGATCACATTTCAAGCCTTAAAAGCCTTCAGTGGTTTCCCAGTTCCTAGTAAATGAAGTAGAAATTCATTACCTTGGCATCCCAGATCTTTGCAGCTTCTCTCCTCTAACTACACCACATGAACCCCAGATCCGACCCCCCACTATTGTCTGTGCCAAAATACATGGACTCTCAAACTCAATTATTACTCTAGAAATGGCAAAGGCTATGTAAAACATAGTTTTGTATTCTCTGTAGCACCCTGAATATGGAAGTTTATTACATAAATATTTGTTGAAATAGACAAGTGAAATAGAACAGAGAATCTAGAAACGAGAACGTATGAGAATTTGACATATGGCAGAGTTGGCACATACCAATGAAATATTTAATAAAAAGTGCTGGGAAAACTAGCTATCCATAAGGACAAGTATAAAATTAGGTCCCTTCTGCACACTATACACAAAAAAAACTATAGCTAGACTAAAACCTTAAATATAAAAAAGCAAAAATATTTTTAAGAAAAAAATAAAGAGAATATCTCCACTACATAGGACTAAAGAAGAATTTTTAAAATAAAATGTGAAAAGCGTTTATAAAACTTTAAGGGAACAGATTGACAAATATTTAAATATATTAAAATTTAAAGTATGTTTGTAAGAAAAAGACCATAAAGAAAGTGAAAGGACATGCCCCAAAATGGGAAAAGGTATTTGTAACACATAACAACAAAGACTTTGTACATGAAACATACACAAAACTTTTACAAATTAATTACAGAAAGACAAATAATCAAATAGGAAAAAAAAATAGGCAAAGGATAGGAAAAAGGAATTTACAAAAGAAGAAAAGATTATTGGGGAAATGTAACTGAAAGGAAATTCAAAAACTGTAAGATTGGCACAAATTACAAATTTTGATAGCACCACATTAGGTGGGAATGTGAGGAAAGAGGAACATAGCTGTGATATAAACTGGCACAATTACTTTAGAGAGTAAATTGGTACTGTCTAGTAAAATGAAGTGAGCCCATACTCTACATTCAGCAAAATGTTCCACATATATCCCCAATGAGATATGTACATGGGCACTTACTACAACATTGCTTTTTAATAGTGAAAGAATGGAAACTACCCAACTATTCATCAATAGGAGAATAAATGAACTGTGGTCTATGATTTAAAAAAAAGCCAAACCTGTTGCTAAAAGTCAAGTCAATTCTGACTCATAACAACCCTACAGGACAGAGTAGAAATGCCTCATCGGGTTTCCAAAGAACTGCTGACCTTTTGGTTAGCAGCCAAGCGCTTAACCACTGTACCACCAAGGCTCCTTAGTCTATGATAGGAGTTAAAATTCATACGGCAATTAAAGTGAGTGAACAAGATCTACATGGATGGATTGCAAATACATAATGAGACAAAGGTACATACCATATGATATCACAAATGAAAACATACGAATTTTGCTTGAAAGAGTTTTTCAACAATATGGTACATGTTTTTAAAAACTTTTTATTATGACAAGTTTCAAACACACAAAATTAGAACAGTATAATGAAACCTCATGTGCTCATCACCTTACCTCAAAAATTATCAATATTTTGCTAAATATCAGTATACATTAAACATCAAAATTCGTGGTGAGGAAATGGCCACCTAACAGGACCTAAGAAAGGGCACTGGACAAGGAGAAAGGCGGGCCAGGTTGTATTGCAGGCCCTGCCCCCACGAGTCCTGTGACTCTGGCCCACTGATTTCTTCTGCATGGTCTTCCCTCTGGACTAGGAAGACTTCAGATTGGATGGAAAAACGTTTGGGACAAGAGAAAATAATCAGGACTAAATTACACAAAATCAAAAATGAAATAGATGCAAGCTGACTTTCTAAAAGGTACAAATAGAGAAAACTAAATACATAAAACACCAAGATCCAAAAGACCAAAAACACTAAAAGTGAACTACCTATTCCTTAGCATCCAAAACTACTGTATTTTTTCACAAATAACATGCCCACATAAATAATGCACCCACCCATATAACACGTGGTTCTCACATGGCGTGCCCATGCATATACCATGCGTGTCTCTTGACATTTCCAAAAGTGAATTTCAGCCTCATTTACCCATCCTCCCATATTACAGGTAAATCATATCATTTTGTTCATTTTTCTTTCATTCTATTCATTTTCTTTAATTCCCTGCTTATGTGTACAAAAATAGTCTGAAAATGTTACTTTTGATCATAATTATATAATAGAAGTATAAGCCATGGTCAAGAAGTCATGGATCAAGTCTGATGATCCCCCCAGTAATCAGAAAATAAACAGTGGAAACGGTGGGCTTGTTTCTATTAATTTAAATTGATAATTATAGTGCATTAGCTCAACAGCTGAACGTGAAAACTATCAGATCATCTTAAGTGAAATCATTAGGTTATGTTAGATCTGCTTATTTCCTAGTTTAATTATGTCTTCTTAATGTCAATTGAATTCAGCAACATGTAAAAAAAATTGGCATAGTGCACTTACGAAAATAACGCTGGGCTAAGTGGGTGCGCAGTTGGCAAAAAAAAAGTATGATGTGCACGTTATTTGTGAAAAAATAAGGTAGATAACCTGAGGTCTCTTCTAGCTCTATTAGGATATGATTTTGCCCACAGATATGTTCTTGGGGGGAGTAACTGCATAGCTGCCTCCCTTCCAGTAACCCATCTTCTCTTCTCCCTAAACCCAGAGTCTGCTTTAACACCAGGGTAGCAGTGGCTTCCTGGAGGTTCTCTTTATTCTTTATGTTACCCCCTTCACTCTACAATGTCATTGGGAAAGACAGAAGGCCTACAGCCTGGCTCCAACACACAAATCCCTACTATGCTTTAGAGCATGAAGAGATTGGAAAAGCTGGCAAATAAAAGCTAAAAGGAGCTGTTTGGAAGGGTGGACACATACCTCTTGAAACAGTGTGCTGCTGTAAGGACCCAGCAGCTACTCAGGAGTGTGGCCCCACAAAGTAGCCTGCCATCTCCATGGGATGATTTCAGCCGAAGGGAAACTTGCCAAGGCCAACCACCCCTAAAAAGAAAGCAAGCCAGGTATCAAAAACCAGTTGCCATTGAGTCAACTCCGACTCATGGCACCCCATGTGTGTCAGAGTAGAACTGTGTTACACAGGGCTTTCAAAAGTAGATTGCCAGGGCTTTCTTCCAAGGTGCCTCTGGCTGGACCCAACCTG
This sequence comes from Elephas maximus indicus, assembly GCF_024166365.1. Lineage (NCBI taxonomy): Eukaryota > Metazoa > Chordata > Mammalia > Proboscidea > Elephantidae > Elephas > Elephas maximus. The sequence goes on along the minus strand of NC_064823.1, from coordinate 31,071,100 downwards.
CCAGCCTTTAGGTTGGCAGCCACACTTAAATGTTTGCACCACCCAGAGATTCCTGCTACGTATCAACAGTGGTAAAAGGTAGAAAAGCAAAGAAAAATACTGGTTAAAGCAATGAATTAGGAGGCTTGGGGGTGGGAGGAACAGTAAAAAAGGGTCTTGATGACATAAAGTCCCTTCCTACTTTGAGAATGATGTCCCAACAACTCAGCAGACTGCATATAAGCAGCACTAAAGATTTGCTTCAGGCAAATCCCACCTATCTCTGACACTCTTGCAAACAAGTTTGGTCCACTATATATTTTGTGATTTGAAATATACTGTCTTCTCCTCACTCTACTTCACCTGAGCAGTCTGAAGAAGAATTTAGTAAACACAATGCTGATTTTCCACATAATTACTAAACCCAAGAAACAAACAGAAAAATTAAATTAACATGAATCAAGGGTAAAATAAATATATTCTAAATTAAATGAAAATTTTTAGTTATATATTTTTTTCCAGGTCTCCCATTCAATTATTTTGTTCTGTCACGTAATTTTCCAGCAACACATGTATTTCATAAATCAGGGGTTAGTGGTGTAAGAACATGGTCTCTACAGAGAAAATACAGGTCAAAGAACAGAGAAATTAATGGTACAATCTGTACTTAATGTAGAAAATAAAATGGATAAGATAAATTCCTTATATAATAGTAGAGGACTTCAAATTTGTAACTCTATCTGTGTACAAATAATTCTGTAACATGAAAAATCTCTTCTGAAGAAGGTTTTACCTTAAAGAATTTTTCCCACCAATGATCCGCTTCTGTCGACGGTGCAGTAACCTCAAACCACACACAGATGAAAGGGACTCTGAAGCAGAAATAGGTCATTAATTAAACTATCATATTGCTGATGCCCAAAACCAACCAAACACACTGCTGTTAAGTCGATTCCAACTCATAGCGATCCTATAGGACAGAGTAAGAACTGCCCCATAGAGTTTCCAAGGTTATAAATCTTTACAGAAGCAGACTGCCACATCTTTCTCCCATGGAGTGGCTGGTGGGTTTGAACCACCAACCTTACAGTTAGCAGCCAGCTGCTTAACCACTGTACCACCAGGGCTTCTTGTATTGCTGATAGAGGAATAAAAACCTAAGTGAAACATTGTTACTTAGGTATTTCTTCCTTCTCTATTTTAAAAATGCTGTTTCTCTGCAAATTACAGGATACTTTTTCTTATAATAAAAGCAGAAATTATTTAATTTCCAAGGAGACAATAATTTGCAAGCAGATGAAGAAATTTATGGGGCTTCCCACCATTCATCTCTGAGATTTCACAGGCTGCTGAATGGTTTGGCCCTGTCCAGCACCTCATTCTCATAGGTACCTACATCTTTTTCTTTGCTGATGAGAAAGGTTACATTAGCATTCAGGAACATTAAACAAAACAAGAGAATTGCAAAGGCAGTGATGGCCAAAATCACCTACTTCCCACAGGCAATGCTGTTTTAAGCCACATACAAAAAATGCAACTCAGAGGAGCAAAACTCATTCCCAGAATAAAGTTCTGATCAGAATTTCCACTGACGCATACGGTATATAAAAAAAGGGTTTGCTAAGCAAATTGAAGCACAAGCTATGTTTAAGGGTATCTCATCAAACTTCCCAAGATAAGAGATTTCAAGAACATTTAAAACATTTTTTTATGTAGAAGGATTCAAATAATAATTTGTTATTATCATATATGCTTAAGGACGTCTACTGTGAAATTCAGTGAAATGTCATCATCTCACACACTTCATAAGCTCAGCATTTTGCTGGACTTTCAGAAAGCCTAAATTCTAGCTGGAGAAATAATACTCATCCAATTCAAACTAGTGAAGGACAGAAAAGTCTATTGTTTAGTAACCCAGGCATTGGAGTCAGCCGGAGTCCCAGTACTTGCTCTGCCACTTGATAGTCATGTGACATTGGGCAAGTTCACTAAGTAAGGGGCAAATTCCGCCTTAATCACCAACTGCATAGTAAGGATCAGCATGAATCCAGTCCCTAAAGTGTGGTGACTGATCCAGTCCTCACCTTCCCACTTCTCCATCCTTGTCACCAGCTGCCCAGACAGTACACTCTCTCCTACCCTAGACACCCAGATCTAGTTAGAGCTCACAAGTTAGAAGGACACTATCCTTCAGACCAGCTGCCCATGCAGTGTTTCTCTGACCATAGCCATTCGGAGCTGGGTCAGAGCTCACCAGTTAGGAAAAGACATCATCCTTAAAACTGACAAATAGGCAAACACCAGATGCAAGTTTGAGGAATCCACACAATGCCCCAGCCTTCTACCCTGCTGGCCACAGATTTAGGGCCGGTTTCCCACTACTCCTTCAGGATGCCAGCCACAAGCTTGGAAGTGAACATGACACCCCTACATTCTGAACTGCTGGCTCCTACTGCCCCTTTGGATTCAATAATTTGCTGGAACAACTCACAGTATCTCATGGAGAGTGTATCAGACGTCTGATTACAGATTTATCACAAATGAAGAGACACACTGGATGAGATCTGGGAGGGCTCCCAGAATGAAACTTCTGTGTCTTTAGAAACGTGCAGCCTCCCAAGAGCAGATATTCTCTCCAATCGGGAAGCCCATCTGAGCCTTAGGGCTCAGGGCTTTTATCAGCCTCACCATGTGATCGTGATAGATTACATCATACCTCCTGAGGCTAGTGAACACCAGGCTACCAGGTGGTCCTTTTTGGCTTGGTCAGCTCTCACTTATCAGCCTCATGTGTAGTCCAGCTCTCAGGAACCCAGAATAAGGCCAAATTGCTTTCTGTACCTCAGAGCAAGTTAGTTAACATTTTATATTCCAATTTCTTCAGCATAGGTATAATACCCACTTCTCATGAATGTGTGGAGAATCAATGAGATAACATATATAAAGAACTTAGCATGGTGCCTGATGAATCAAACCAAACCAACCTGAACATCTCAATTTAATCAGTCAACTTGGACTTCTCATTTGCCAGCATGTTCCTAATTCTATACCTTTGTCTGTGATGTACCTTATACTTGGCATATTTTCCAAACCTCCTGCTCTAAATGACAAAATCCCATCTCTTCTTAAAGCATTATCTCAAATGCAAACTCCTTCAGGAAAATTTTCCCTTTTCCAAGAGGATGCACCACTTTCTCCTTTACACCCCATGTTGTTGCTGTTAGCTGCCATAAAGTCAGCCTCTCCTCATGGCAACCCCATGCACGATGCAATGGAAAACTGCTTGGTTTCGCACTATCCTCCTGATCAGCTGCAGACTGGTTTCTGATTTTCAGAAGCAGACCACCAGGGCTTTATTCCTAGTCTCTCTTAGTCTGGAAGCTCCACTGAAAGCTGTAGCACTTCTTTTTCTCTTGTATGTTTATAAGCAGTTATACCTGTCTTAACTCTCCTACAGTCAAGGCTTCACAAGAGAAAGGCCTATTTGATATCTTTTTTCATCTCTGTAGCATGAAAGAGAAACACTTGCCCATAATTATTCATTTACTATCTGTTGAAAGGAATTAGGTTTGAAAACCTCCAAAGAACTGAATGAGCTTATAGAAGAGCAGTAGCCATTCCAAGTGGGAATCAGAGAAAGCAGCACAGAAGTGGAAATGATAAGGTCCCAATATTTACACAGTGAAGATACAAGCCACCTTTGCCTAGGGGATACATGTTAAGTAGTGGGGGAAGAAGGGTACACATACCCATACATATTCATATTTCCACAAATACAAATATTATGTGCTTGCTGCTAAATGAATAGTACAATAAATCAGCACTTGGGTTTTAAAAACTGAATAATCACCTCCTTTGGTGGCTGAGTACAACTTCATGGAGGAAGAGGAACTAAATGAACACTCAAAGTGTTCTAGTGGTCTCCGCAGGTCAGAATCCCCCCCCAAAAAACCCAGTGCAGGCAGAATAGACATCCCCAGTTTTCAGAACTAAACAAAGTAGGTTTACCCTTGATGAGATGGCAAAGGCCAGCTAAAATGCCAAATCCTTCTGCCTTTTGGTAGAACTATAGAGAACCCATTGCTGTCGAGTCAGTTCCAACTCATAGCGACCCAGGGTTTCAAATAATTTCAGTTATTTCATGCTAGCCAGAAGCTCTGATTGACTCTTGACAATAAATACTATAGGAATTTCTTGGAAATAAATTGGTTGATGTCAAAGCATCTAATTAACTTACCTACATAAATGTTTCTGATGAACAATATGAGAAAGTATATGATTTACTATTGAATATAATTAATTTGATCAATAAGATTGAACTAAGCCAGCACCTGGACCCCAAATTTTTCACCACCAAGAAACACTCACGTCACACTCGTCTTCCAATCTCCATGTTTTAAAAATTGTAAAGATTCTTACTACCCTTTCCAAATGAGGACCCTGCAATACCAATGTAACAGAAAATCCTGGTGGTTAAAGAAACGTCATACCTTAAGAAAAGCAGGTTATGTGCATTGGAAACCTTGATGGGAGCTCACGATCTTTTTTAAAAAAAGCTATATTTTTCTAATTTTCTATCACTACAAGTGGTCCAACAGAGGTAGCACTTGCCTATTGTATACACAATGTACAGGGTTAGCCTCTAACATGCCTCTGCACTAAAAGATCTGGGTTCCTTTCAGTAGCTGATTCTAGGTACCGGGGCAGGATAAAATGTGAATGGGCCTGAAGTATCCTGTTGCTGGGGAAAAAGGTTGCTATCAAACATCTTGGAATAATGGAATACAGGTGGCAGCTTAAATAAATTTATTTTGTGAATGGTCATGAATTTGCAATGGCATACAAAAAAGTTAAATTAAAAATATATATGAAAACATGCTGTACAAAAGAAGGGTGACTGTAACAAGGTATGACTAATTCTTAATTATACTAAAAAAAAAATCTGTTGCCATTGAGTCGATTCCAACTCATAGTGACCCTACAGGACAGAGTAGAACTGCCCCACATGGTTTTCAAGGAGCAGCTGGTGGATTCAAACTACTGACCTTTTGGTTAGTAGCCATAGCTCTTAGCTACTGGGCCACTAAAAAAAACATTAATCCATTGCCGCCAAGTCAATTCCAACTCATATCGACCCTATAAGACAAAGCAGAACTGCCTCATAGGGTTTACAAGGAGCACCTGGTGGATTCAAACTGCTGACCTTTTGGTTAGCAGCCATAGCACATAACACTACTCCACCATGGTTTCCACTGTGCCACTAGGGCTCTCAAATAATTACACTAAGTAGGAGAATTTATATAGGAGTATTTTATTTCTTTGGTTAAGCACTTATGCATAAAGGATAGGTATGTACTTTTTGTTTCCTATTTGTGTGTGAAGGGAGGGGTGAGCCAAGAACATGAAGACCTAACCAGAGCAAATGGTGTCTCATAATAACCAGGTAGAAGGGAGTTCAATAGGAAATCAGCCCTAGCTATTTCTTGAAGGACAAACACTTTGGTTCAACAATGTGTACCAAGATGATGAATTTGCCAAATGATCTCCAAGGAATGCTGTCAAACTCTAACCCTCATCTCTTAGGAGATAAGAGATGTAAATGGCACTGCTAATTAGAAGGTAGTAGAAAGACATAAGTTTCCAGTAATGCTCCAAACCAAACCAATGCATATAATACCATGACAAAGAGTGATGTAATACTAAGTAAGCAAAACTTAAAGTTTGCATCATTCTAGAGCAAAGCACCAGACAGCAAGAAACTAGAACCTATTTAAAGCCATAAAATCCACTGTTATAAAGAAAGAAAGGCAAAAGGAAGTTCATTTATAAAAGGATCCCATAAGGTGGCTTGAGTTTGAATCACCTTAACAGAAGTCAGCAGGTCCTGAACCACAATACAAAATCAACAGGTTAATAAGCCAGGTTCTGTAGCCACACTGATCTGAGAGGGAAATCTTTTGATTTGAGGGATGGTGACATTGCTATATGGAGTCCCTGGAAGGCGCAAACGGTTAAGCACTGGACCACTAACCAAAAGGCTGGTGATTCAAACATACCCAGAGATGCCTTGCAAATAAGGCCGGGAGATCTGCTTCTGAAAGGTCACAGCCTTGAAAACCCAAGAGAGCAGTTCTATTCTGCACATATGAGACCGTCATGAGTTGGAATTGACTCAATGACCACTATCAACAACACTGCTACAACCCTAGGAAGGCATAAAAGCAAATGTAGAAAGAATGAAGAAACAAAATCATGGTAGTACATATTTTAAAACAGGCTTATGTAGAAGGGAAATAAAACATTTTACATTTATTGCATTTTTCTATTTTATTTACTGCTTGACGTATTTGACATAAACCAAAGAATTACTTATATCCAATTTGTAAGAACAGTTTAAATTACTGAAAAGAATTTAATAAAATAAGTGGTAATCAATATTTAGAAAAAAAAACTGGCTTACCAAGCTACCTATATATATATATAAAAAATCCAGTGCCGTCGAGTCGATTCTGACTCATAGCGACCCTACAGGACAGAGTAGAACTGCCCCATAGAGTTTCCAAGGAGCGCCTGGTGGATTCGAACTGCCGACCCTTTGGTTAGCAGCCATAGCACGTAACCACTACTACGCCACCAGGGTTTCCATACATATATATATATGTATGTATGTATATATAAAATGAATAGAACATAAAACAAAGTACAGTGTTGTAAATGTCCCAGGTAAATAGATGATTGTTCTTTTCATAAAATATGACCATAGATTTTTCCATACGTATTTATCCACAGCTTTAAAGGATGCTTCTATTTTTTAAAGCGGAAATACCTGTTTATTGCACTATACCAAAAGACTACCAGTCCCTGGAGAAAGACATCATGCTTAGTAAAGTAGAGGGCTGTGAAAGAGAGAAAGACCCTCAACATGATGGACTGACACAGCGGCGGCAACAATGGGCTCAAGCAGAGCAAAGATTGTGAGGATGGCACAGGACCAGGCAGTGTTTCATTCTGTTGTACACAGGGTCACTATGAGTCAGAGCCAACTCGATGATACCTAAACCAAACAACAACAATACCAAAAAACTGTATCTCATTTTCCTTAATTTTTTTTAAACTTCAGAGGATAGAACCCACAAAAGATCATTTTCTTTTTGCAATCCCTTTTAAAACTATCCCTATCGTTTAAAAATATTACTATGAGTGAAAGAAGTGTCTTTCAATGATTCATGTTTGTATTTCCATCTCGTTTCTTCTTTTAATGACATAAATCTCAATTCTGATGCTTCAAGGCTAGCAACAAGTCTGGCAGTTTTTATTACAGCCAGATAAAGAATGGCACGGAAATAGCTAAAAGTGTAAAAAGTGGAGGATCCCAGAGACTATAAAACCAAAACCCAAACCTGTTGCCGTCAAGTCGATTCTGACTCATCGCGACCCTATAGGACAGAGTAGAACTGCCCCAGAGCGCTTCCAAAGAGTGCCTGGTGGATTCAAACTGCTGACCTTTTAGTTAGCAGCCGTGGCACTAAACCACTACACCATCAGAGACTATAAGGTCCTATATCTCCATTCTAGCCCCCGGACTTTGCTCTCAGGGTAAGCCTCACCTATAGAAGTATGTCAAGAGCTATGGCCTTTAAATACTAGCGCAAAGAATGAGGGATTGTGTAACATCTTGTCGCATGAGATTTTTATCAAAGTACTGCATACAGTAGTGAACTGGGGATTAGTATTCTTTGCCTTATATAGGGCCTCGGAGGGTGACCTACCTTTATTACTGCTGGTTGATGCTTTCTTGCCAAAATAATCGCAAATAACTCCTGCATCTTCACCATGGCGACAGTTGTGCCTTCCAATATCTTGTTTGATGCAGTCAGCCAAGGACCTCTCATTCCCTGTGCACTGCACATTGTCAGCATGGATGGGTCCTTTGCCCTCTCCAAAATAAGCCATGGTTCGCGCTCTGGCAGGACCCCTGGGAACAGAGTATTCTTGAGGATGTGGGGGTTCAGTCAATCACACATCCGAATAAATCGCAACATATACGCTCATTCTTATTGTCTAACTTTGATATATTAAAATTAGCATCTATATATTATATATATATACATATATAATCTGTATCTATCTATCTATCTATATACATATATAAAACCAAACCCATTGCCGTTGAGTCGATTCCAACTCATAGCAACCCTATAGGACAGAGTAGAACTGCTCCATAGAGTTTCCAAGGAGCAGCTGGTGGGTTCGAACTGCCAACCTTTTGGTTAGCAGCCTTAGCTCTTAGCCACTGCACTACCAGGGCCCCATATGTATATTTATGTCTATATATAAATACAGTTTTGTTGTTGTTGTTAGGTGCTGTTGAGTCAGTTCCGAATCATAGCGACCTTATGTATAACAGAACGAAACACTGCCCGGTCTTGTACCATCCTCACAATAGTTGCTACCCAAAATAATTTGTTTACCGAAAAAGTTCACATCCCACAGCTTCTTTATTACATCAGTAGTCTCTAATTTACCTATACTCATTGCTGTTGAGTTATTTCTGACTCATACCAACCCTACAGGACAAAATGGAGCTGCCCCATAGGGTTTCCAAGGCTGTAAATCTTTATGGAAGCAGACAGCCACATCCTTTTCTCTCAGATTGGCTGGTGGGTTTGAACTGCGAACTTTCCACCTTTCGGTTGGTAGCTGAGCACTTAACCACTGTGCTACCAGGGCTCTTTTGTCTCTAATTTAGCTTATGCTAAGCAAGTCTTATTTAATGGTATAGTTTTAAATGTTAATAGTGTTAAACTTTAGATTAAGAGGGAAAAAGAAATCACCTCAGAATTTTCTACTCTCTTAAAGATTTGGTAGAATATTGCCAAGAAAATTTTCAGATTAAATACTTATTTAGGGAGCTAAGAACTAATTTTTTGCCTACTTTAGAAATAAAAAGTATAACTTTTAACAGAAAAAAAAAAGGAAACTGGAAGCCAGGAATAGAAGGCCAACTTATTTTTTAGTGCATTACATTAAAAAAAAAAAAAAAGCATTTAAAAAAATTTTTTATTTTGTTGTTGTTGAGGATATACACAGCAAAACATACACCAATTCAACAGTTTCTACATGTACAACTCAGTGACATCGGTTACATTCTGTTCAAATGACTGCCTGTGGGTCTATGTACAGGTTCCACATGGGCACAATTAAGTGTTCTGAAATTCCCATTCTTCTCAATGTTATCCATAATTTGTTATGATCCACACAGTCAAATGCTTTTGCATCTGTCCTATAAGGTCACTGTGAGTCAAAATCGACTTGATGAGAATGGGTTTAACATCTTTCTCATATTCTTTGCTTTCAGTCAAGATCCATCTGACATCAGCAATATCCCTTATTCCACATCCTCTTCTGAATTCGACTTGATTTCTGACAGTTCCCTGTCATTATACTGCTACAAATGTTTTTGAATTATCTTCAGCCCAGCAAAATTTAATTTCATGTGATATTAATGATGTTGTTTGAGAATTCCCGCATTCTATTGGATTACCTTTCTTTGGAATGGGCACAAATACGGATTTCTTCCAGTCTGTTGGCCAGGTAGCTAGCTGTCTTCTAAATTTCTGGGCATAGACGAGTGAATGCTTCCAGCTGCATCCATTTGTTGAAACATCTCTATTGGTATTCTGTCAGTTCCTGGAGCCTTGTTTTTCGCCAATGCCTTCAGTGAAACTTGGACTTCTGTCTTGAATATCGTTGGTTCTTGATCATATGTTGCTTCCTGAAAAGGCTGAATGTCAACCAATTCTTTTTAGTATAGTGACTCTGTGTATTCCTTCTATTTTCTTTGATGCTTCCTGCATGGTTCAATAGTTTGCCCACAAAATTCTTCACTACTGCAACTTGAGGCTTGAATGTTTTTCTTCAGCTTGAGAAACACCGGCATGTTTTTCCCTTTTGTTTTTCTAACTTCAGGTCTTTGCGCATTTCCTTACAATATTCTATCTTCTCGTGCCATCCTTTGAAAACTTCTGTTCAGCTCTTTTACTTCGTCATTTTTTCCATTCACTTTAGCTACTCTATGTTCAAGGGCAAGTTTCAGAGTTTCTTCTGACTTCCATTTTGGTCTTTCTTTCTTGTCTTTTTTTATGACCTTTTCCTTTCTTCATGTATGACATCCTTGATGTCATCCCACAACTTGTCTGGTCTTCAGTCATTAGTTTTGAATGTGTCAAAACTATTCTTGAGATGGACTCTAAATTCAGGTGGGATATACTCAAGGTAGTACTTTGGCTTCCATGGACTTGTTTTAGTTTGTTTCACCTTTGACTTGAACTCACTTCTAAGAAATTGGTGGCATGTTCTGCAGTCGGCCCCAGGCCTTGTTCTGAATAATATAGAGCTTTTTCATTGTCTCTTTCCACAGATGTAGTTGATTTGATTCCTGTGTATTCCATCTTGCAAGGTCCATATAGTCACCTTTTATTTTGTATTAAAAAAAGTATCTGCAATGATTAAGTCATTGGTCTTGTGAAATTCCATCATGTGATCTCTGTCATCATTTCTATCATCAAGGCCATATTTCCCAACTACCTTTCTTCTTTGTTTCCAACATTTGCATTCCAATCACCAGTTATTTTCAATGTACCTTGATTGCATGTTTGATCAATTTTAGACTGAAGAAGTTGGTAAAAATCTTCAGTTTCTTCATGTTTGGCCTTAGTAGTTGGTGCATAAATTTGAATTTAATGGTTGTATTAACTGGTCTTCCTTGTAGGTGTATGGGTATTATCCTATCTTTGACAGTGTTGTACTTCAGGACAGATCTTGAAAAGTTCTTTATCGTGATGAATGGGACGCATTCCTGTTTAATTTGTCGTTCCTGGCATAGAAGACCATATGACTGTCCAATTAAAAATGGCCAATACCAGTCCATTTCAACTCACTAATGCCTAGGATATCAATCTTCATGTGTTCCATTTCATTTTTGACAAATCCAATTTTCCTAGATTCAGACTTCGTACATTCCATGTTCTGATTATTAATGGATTTTTGCAGCTGTTTCTTCTCATTTTGAGTCGACCTACATCAGCAAATGAAGTCCTGAAAGCTTGACCCCATCCACATCATTAAGGTCAACTCTACTTTGAGGAGGCAGCACATCCCCAGTCGTATTTTGAGCTCCTTCCAACCAAGAAGCTCATCTTCCAGCACTATATCAGACAATGTTCCACTGCTATTCAGAAGGTTTTCTCTGGCCATTTTTTTCAGAAGGAGATTGGCAGGTCCTTCTTCCTAGTCTTTCTTAGCCTGGAAGCCCTGCTAAAACCAGAAGTTTACTGCCCTAATAAATATGCAGTTCAAGAACAATGTAATATTGAAACATATGCTAATGGGTTCTCACAAAGTTCAAATAGAAGTGGAATTTCCATCATGGCAATTTAGTCTATCTCAAAGAGTTTAACTGATCTCAACACATTCTCTATGAACTCTTTAAAAAGAGTATGTTCACATGCTAGATTTTGTCAGACATTAAGTAATACATCATTAAATAATGCATTTTACTTTTCTGTTCACCCTAAGCATATCTACCTAATTACCATTCACATTTCCTGGGTTTCATTACTTCATTTCTGTTTTTCAAATTAAGAAACACTTTGTAATGCTGTTTTGATTCTCAGTGTCTTCAAGGACTACTCCTCTGGCACGATATAGCTGGCTGCAGAACAGATTTCTGGAACTCCCATTATATAAGGATAAGCCCTATTTGACAGCTTATAAGTTCTCTAGATTGATTTCTACAATGCTTCATTAAAGATTTTTTAACAATTCAAAATAGACATGGAGAAAAAGATCCCCTACTCTAGTTACATGTTGTTGTTAGGTGCCATGGAGTCAGTTCCGTAGTGACCCTATGCACAACAGAATAAAATTCTGCCCATCCTCACAATCATTGCTGTGTTTGAGCCCATTGTTGCAGCCACTGTGTCAATTCATCTCATTGAGGGTCTTCCTCTTTCTCACTGGCCCTCTACTTTACCAAGCATGATGTTCTTTTCCAGGGACTGGTCCCTCCTGATAACACATCCAAAGTGAGAAGTGTTGTCATCCTTGCTTCTAAGGAGCATTCTGGCTGCATTCTTCCAAAATAGACTTGGTCGTTGTTCTGGCAGTCCATGGTATATTCACTATTCTTTGCCAACACCATAATTCAAAGGCATCAATTCTTCTTTGGTCTTCCTCGATCATTGCCCAGCTTTCACATGCATATGAGGTGACTGAAAATACCATGCCTTGGGTCAGGTGCACCTTAGTCCTCAAGGTGGCGTTTTTGCTTTTTAACACTTTAATGTTACATATTCATGTAAATATGTATATATACACAAACACAGACATAAAATATATATATATACACACATGTATAAAATATTATATATATACATAGATATTATACATGTCTGTATATAAAAATGTATATATAATATACATAGATATTATATATGTCTGTGTGTATATATATGTATATCTATATATATATATATTCTTATATGAAATCCCATTTCACCAGAGTGGGGAATCATAAAAAGGTTCAAATATATTTAGATTGACCAAATACCTAAATGATTCTCATTTAAATACTATTTGGTTACAAATTATAGATTGTGCAGATATTGACTAGAAGATGGGTTATCCAATCAGTTATAGTAACATTAAATTACTGAATTACTTATCAAGAGATTTTAGAAACCCTGGTGATGTAGTGGTTAAGAGCTATGGCTGCTAACCAAAAGGTTGGCAGTTTGAATCTACTAGGCGTTCCCTGGAAGCCCTACGGCGCGGTTCTACTCTGTCCTATAGGGTCACTACGAGTTGGAATCAACTCAACGGTAGTGGGTTATTTACAATGCAATTATGAAGTAAAATCTTGTGATGCTTTCTTTGATAATTGCTATAGAAATACTATTGAAAATCATTGCCAACTTGAGTATTTCATCTAGATTATGTTTTTCACCTAAGTTCACCTTTTGAGTGGAACGTAAAATGGACAAAGAGAAATAAAAAGCTATGAAAAATGTAGAAAGAAACAAAATTAGAAATGCACTGATGAATATTCTTAGGAACTTTTTCCCTTCCTAAACCTGGCTAAGACACAGAATTCAAGGATCAAGTTTGATGCCAATCTTTCCCTTCACATTTCCACAGATAATATTAGCTTTCCTAGATCATTTTTGCTAAAAATAAAATAAAATCATGGCCAAGAAATCAGTCTCAAATGGCAGTATCTTTTAATGGCTGATTTGAGGTAAGGAAATTCACTGGGACTGTAATGTAAAAGCAAAAGTGATAGTTTTATTCTACTGAAGGAAGAAATGATAAAAACAGTGAGCAAAATAAATTTAAAATAAATCATCAACTTCATTTATCTAATACAGACTCCCTCTACCTTCATCTAATACCCAATATTTTGAAACCTGAAAGTCTATGTCACATACCAATTTTGAAAATAGAAAATCTATATCTAAATAATAGATCCATTGGCCATAAGTCAACTGAAACTGCAACTAGATCCAAAACAGAAGTAAATTGAAATAGAAATCTGAGAAGCCAATAACGAACTTTGAATGAAATGTTTAGAAAGGATATTTGAACTTTCAGTAAAATATAAATACTTTTAAAAATGTATTCTGCATAGAAAGAACCAAATTATCTTAAATCAATATTTAAGATAAACATAGTGTTATGGATTGAATTGTGTCTCCCCAAAACATATGTAGGAATCCATACCCTTATACCAGAGTGACCTATACCTGTAGATATTATTCTACTGGAAATATGGGTTTCTTTGTTATATTAATAAGGCCATACCATGTGTTGTAAACCTAATTACTTCTGAGTTGTAAAAAAGAGCAGATGAGACACAGATGCATGCACAAGCTGGGGAAGACAGACACACACCACGTGAGGGCTGTCTACAAGCCAAGGAACCATGGAATGCCCAGGGCTACCAACAAGGACAGAACAGACACGGCCGAGGCCTTTGGACTTTTAGCCTCTAGAACTATGAGAAAACAAATTGCTATTCTTTACAGCCATACACTTGTGGTATTTGTGTTAGAGCAGCGCTAGGAACTAAGAAACACAGATATACAATCAAGGGTATACTTTAAGAGCCACTATTTATTAGTAATCTGCTATGAGCTAGGTAATTGATGTATATTAGCTTAAGTTCTATAACCCTCCAAGCTGTAATATTTTCCATACACATTATAAAAAAAGGAAACTAAGGCTCAGAAAAAAAAATGCATTTAATTTAAAATTTTAAACTTTATATTAATGATGTTCACCAATTATTAGTGACCATGAAATTCAAACTAATTGGCAAGAAAAGAGATTAGAATATTGAAATGACTAGTACTAATCCACAATATTAAGAAAACAAATTTTTACTGAACCTAATATAGATGATCATTTTCTTCCATTTGGCTGATCTTTCTTTTCTTTAAGATAATACAAAAATTCTTAGAGCTATTCATTTCAAGTACTGTTTAATACCTCAGAAAAAGTTAGAAAATTAGTTACTAGTTTTTAAGGTTTTGTTTACTACTGCTGGCCCTGGCAACTCCATGGTTTGCATACGAACTACTATTTTTTAAAAGATGATTTGGAGAACCCCTGATACCATCTCCACTTGCCCCAGGCTAGGGACGCAGCTGCCACAGAAGCTGGAGCCAAGGTCACAGGTTAGCATTGCCTGGTACAATGGCCAAGTACCTGGTTTGGGTCATTAATGGGAGGTCAGTGCTGCGTTTTCAGGGCTTTGAGCAGAGTGACCTTGGTACCCATCTGCAGCCACATCCAATCTCTCCAGCCTTGGTCTCCAGGAGGTGTAGGACACAGGGCCTCCGTGTCCTTAAACTGAGCTATATCTGTGATTGTTTTTCTAAGATAAACAATAAATCTCAGGGTGGGCCCAACCTGCCAATTAAAGTGGTTCTGAGCAAAGGCACATTCAAATGAAAAAACCAAACCAGTTGCCATCGAATCTGATTCTAACTCATGGCAACCCCACATGTGTCAGAGTAGAACCGTGCTCCATAGGGTTTTCACGGCTCTGATCTTTCAGAAGCAGACCACCAGACCTTTCTTCCAAGATGCCTCTGGGTGGGTTTGAACAGCCAATCAGTTAGTAGCTGAACACTTAACCATTTGCAACACCCAGGGACTCCTGCAGCCAAATAAGGAGCTCAATATCCAGGGCCAGAAAACAGAAAGGACAGAAGCCCAAAACACATATCTGTGAGTTTCTCCACTTCCTCTAAAGCTTTCTCTAATTTATTACACAGGAACAGAAGTCTTTTCAGGAAAAAAAAAACAAGATTAGAAGGAGAAAAACATACTCTAAGCTCTTGTGCTCTGTGATTAAGTTGAAAGTAAGAAGAAAAACAAGTATTGGTATGTTATTGAGACTGATCACTCACAGATTTTTTTTAATGCCTCATTTCTTCAATTTTTTTTTTCTTTTTTATTCTGTCCTAGAGTCTGACCTTTCAAATCTGAGCTGAGATGGGGAAAAGATTGGGAATGCTTATGGACAGCTTCACAATTCACTCATTGTTGGAGTTACAAGATGGCTGACCTGATCCAACAGTATGTTGTGAGGAAATCAAATGAAGATTCGTGGAAACCCAGAGGCTCCCCTGGTACCAAACCTATCTGACTCATAAGGATTGAAGAAGCTCCTAAAATACAAGATATATGAACACTGGCTCCTAAATTCCTTGATAATAGATAGTATTTCAATTCTAAAACACGTGTTTTCACTTAAATGTATTTATTCCATCCCCTTCATATGCTCAGGAATACACAGAAGGCATAATTTCAATAACTCAAGTGTCTCTTAAAAGGATAGACTGGTGTAACATAAACCACAGAGAAAAGGTGAACTTCTTTGGCTAAGGGGAGCAGCATTTTTAATAGTAAGAATTATCAGACTATTTTGCTATTAGATAAAAGCTACATTACTTATGTGACATAATACACTCTTCTTAGGAGAACAGAGAAAATTTTAAACAGATTCTACTTAGTAAGAGAGCCCTGGTTTGGCACAGTAATCACGAGCTATGGCTGATAACCAAAAGGTCAGCAGTTCGAATCCACCAGCTGCTACTGGAAAGCCCCGTGGGGCAGTTTTACTCTGTTCTTTTTATAAGGTCGCTGTGAGTAGGAATTGACTTGACAGCAATGGGTTTTTTTCAACGTACTTCTTTATAAGTCTGAATCAAGTCAGCATGCTGCCAGAATTTTTCAATTGAATGTTAGAATTTCATTTTAGGTGAGAAAACTCATTAGAATAAGCTTAAAATAAAAAAATCAAAATGTTCATCAGGTAACAATCCTAAATAATTAAGTTTTCCTTACTTGTAACCAAGCTGTCGACAGATCACAGTTGCATCCTTATCAGTCCATCCGTCATCACAAATTGTTCCCCACTGGCCATTGATAAAAACCTCCACTCGTCCTTCTTTCTTGTTTTCTCCATCCATCAGTCTGATAGGAAAACCTAAGTCGTGATTCAAAAGTATCAGAAAAGCCAAAACAAACAAACTGATGCTAAGCATAAGAGACTTTACAAAATACAACAGCTTTTTTCTTTTTCTTTTTAAATCAGCTGTAAAGTCAGCCTGGCGGTACCTGTCAGGGAGCTGAACTGAGCTGGAGAGAGCTGAGCTGTGCTGAGCTGCTGGGTGTCAGAGTAGCTGATTAAGACAACGCGGAAAAAATGAAAGTAACAGCCAAGGCTTTAATCACTTGGTAGCATAGTTTGAGCAAGAGAAATCCAAAGGAGGCCCCCCCCCCACCCCCTGCCACTTCCATATTTCCTCAGGAACAGTGCTCAGGCAAGGTCAGGTAGACCAGCACAAACGTGGGGGGACCCATCTCACTGCTGAGGGAGCCCTGAACAAAAGGCTCCCAGTTTTATGGACCTCAGGGCCAGTGGGAAGGGTGAGGGTGAAGGACTAGGAGTAGAAAAGTACTGAGTACTGAGTCAGTGTGGGGAAAAGTGTCTTCAGGTTTCTTCCCTCCCTTCCCTGCCTCTCCCCAATAAAGAGGCCTTAGCAGAGGTGCCTGGGAAAGGTTTCAGTATGGAGGCACCAGGTCTAGGAATGCAGATATGTAGAACAGGGCTGCTGAGGGTGAGGGGGTAGGGCTGAGTGTTGACTGTAACTCTCCTCTGACTGCAATTCATTGGCTGTGCACCAAGTCTGGCTGGGGAGAACAGCTTTCAGCTTTCCCCCTGAGGCAGGCTAGGTAAAGCTTTTATAATTGCCTATTTTTTTTTTTATGGTCAGGCCTGAAAAATCACACAGCTTTTAGCCAGGAGCTGGACGCCTCAGTAAGTTTTTCAGAGACAGGAGATGCTGCTTTTTTTTCTCTGAAAAGAGAAGTAGAGCCACTTTTTCAATATGTTTTGAAGCCTTGAGGTCAAAGTGCCTCATTTTGCTCAACTTTCTATCTCCAACACTTGGAACAGTGGCACACAGAGGACATGCAATAGCTGTTGAATGGCTAAACTAATGAGTAAATAGCACAGTAAGATTGTGAATTATTTTATTACCACTAACTTCTAAATAGTAAGAGAATATTAACTTAGAGTTGTCTTTGTACCATGTCTGTTATTTATCTATGAACATAGCTAGAAACTTATGCTCCAAAGCTAAGATTTTTAGGGGGGAATAAATAGACACACCCTTGGCAGGCATGGGTAACTTGAATGGGTCTAATGCCTGTGAAGGGGGTGGGGGAGGAAGACAGCTAACGGACAATTTTTATCTAAGGCTTCCTATTTACTATTGGTTCTAAGGGAAGTGCTTAAGTCACTAAGATTTAGAAGCTGAAAAACTGATCCCCAGCAAATTGAAGTTTATCTAAATTATGCAAATAAAGTGATTTGTAGCATTTTGTATAGTTCTATCAAAATCAATTAATGTGGTGGTGTTTAATTGAAAGCCCTCACTGTGGCTTATGTACTTTTGATTCCCTAATAACTAGAAGGGTCTCTAGCTTCAGGGCCAACAAGACTTAATGGTAAGGATTTAGGGAATACAATGAAGCATGGTGAAAGTATCTGGAGAACCAAGCATCCTGAGCCACTAAGCAGGTGAAAGTCAACAGCTAAAGAACATTTGATACATGTTTAAGCCAGCATAAGCGATTACTACATTGGCCTTTGTTAACTGAAAGGAAATACTGTTGGCAAGATAGTCACATCCTGCTTTTATTCTTCTGACCCGTTTTTATGTCTCTATTCCTCTTTGTTGCCCCCAGTGTTGTTGCCTCCCTGGTTTCTACCCCTGATCAAGCTCACTTCATGAGACAGAGAGTACAGTTAATATAGCAAAGCTGTTAAAGAGTGGATGCTCCAGAATCAGGCCACCTGGGTTCAAATCCTACCTATGACTTTGTGCAAGTGTCTTAACCTCGGTGTGCCTAAATTTCTTCACATGGAAAAGGGGGATAATAATTTTAAGTACCTAAAAGGAGATTTAAATTATAACCCTGCCAAATAACTTCTTTGAGACCCTGATTGAGTTACTTAATTGCACCCACTTCCTGCAAAATGGGGTAATGAAGCCTTTCTAACAACAATAGGAAATGCATCTCTAATACTCTTCACGAGCCAGGCACTGCTCTAAAACTGTATGAATTATCTCTAAGGCACGTCTAACTCTTAAGTTCAGCGACATTAAAATATGATTGTTTTCACTTTTTATGTGGTTGACTGAGTATTTTGCAGTACAGTTCTACAGGAGATAACTTTTGAGGTGTCTGGCAGCTCCTGTCTGACCCTTCCCTCACAGACAGGTGTGCAGTAGTACCCACTGGAACTTCATTCCACTGGTCACACTTGATTAGATCAGGTTGGGTTCCTAATGAGTGCTAAATCAATGGGATTTTCTCTTCTGGAAAATTAGAGTTGGTACTGAGAGATTCTATCAGACTTGGCTATCACCTTGAACTCAGGTGATATAAATGGGAATTCTAAAAAAAAAAAAAAAAAAAGTGCATCAATCCTAGCTAATTGCATAAAAAAACAAGAAAGCCAGCTACTGAGAGATAAATGAATGAAGCAGATGTAAGAGCAAAGAGATCGCTCACTTGGGATTGCTGGTGGCTTCCCAGCTCCTAGCTCAATCACCTGATGAAGCTTAGCTGTACCTGGGTTCTCCAAGCTTCTGTTACTTGGAGTCAAAAGACCTTTGATTGAGGCAAGTTCCATCTGGGTTTTCTCTTAAGGTGTATCCAAATTAAATGCTAACAATCACAAATTTAAATCTGGGAAACTTAGAATGTACTAATTTTCTAGGATTTTTTTTTTTAACTTTTTTAGTACATAATACTTATCTCATTTGGGTAAATGTTACTGACAGTCCCAGGGTAAAAAGCAGAGTGCATTTCCTAACACAGTTGGGTGATCAATAAAAGTTTTTTTTCCTTTCTTGAGAAACAATGTAAAATGTCTCTAGCATTATGCTTGGCACACAATGAAGTTCATATTCCTTCCTACTCCATTCCCTTCTTCAGTAACATATGGTTAGCATTCATAGTGTTCATTCAGTCAATCAACAAGTATTTATTAAGTGCCTACTATATGCGCTGCTTACCATTAGATCAAAAACCTTGGTGTTTTTAGCTGTCATAAAACAAAATACATTTAAAATTTTACATTTCTTATTATTGTACCTGACATTCTAGGGTTCTTTATAAGAGGAGAAAGACAAAAAAAGGTTTTCAACTTTTACATTTTTGGATTTTTTGTCCAAAATTAAGAAAAGATATGCACACAGAATTATATCTTCATGTTCTATTATGATAGTTTTATGGGTGGTATCTCATGTACTTTAAAAAAATAAAAATGATAAGGTATGTTTAAAGCCTAAGTTGCATGCTTTAAAAAAACTAATTCATATAGTATTTCTGAACCTAATTTTAGCCAATCATTTTACTTACTTGAAGGGGAGCTGGATGATACAGATAGAATGGATTTTGTCATCCAACTCGCCTTCAAGCAAGTAATGATATACATGTTTTATTTATAAAATCTTAAATAAAAAATGCTTGAGAAAACTGAACAGTCCTATAATATACAGCATCTTTAATTACATATCCCAGACTTTGATTTATACCCATTGCTGTCAAGTCAATTCCGACTCATAGCAACCCTACAGGACAGAGTAGAATTGCCTCATAGGGTTACCAAGAGGACCTGGTGGATTTGAACTGCTGATCTTTTGGTTATCAGCTGTAGAACTTAATCACTACACCACCAGGGTTTCCATTTTAATTTTTCCTGTAACAGATCTAATACATTATTTTTACAAAATAATAGTCTCCTAAAAAAAAAAAGGTAAAGTATTCTATAAATATGAGTTAAAAGTCTATCTCTATATTATAAAATTAAAAGGCAGCCTCACTATGAAAAAAAACCTTTCGTAGAACTTAATACTCTGAACGTTAGAATCAATGCAGCACAAAATGAGAAATTTGCATATTTATCACCCCAGATATTTCCCACAATTCACATAAGCATTAACTATGCTCTTACTGGGATTACTTTTACTGATCTAGAATATTGTTCTTGAACATTCCACCTTCCACAGACCCAAAAATAGAAAATGTCTACTCAGCTGTAATTCGCATTGAGGGTAGCTTCACTCGCATTTAAAGTCGAGGTCCAGAAGTTACACTTCAAATAACTGAAAATAGTAGTAGTCCAACAGCTTATCACTGTACTGCCAAAGAAGAAATCTCCACTGTTCCTTCAATGCTGCCGTTTGTATCACTATGCTATGATTTCCTTTAAGTGTCTTTTAAATATATAATACTATTTTGTAAGTGGAAAAGCAGTGATCTTTCTGAATAAAGAGTCATATGATTCTATGCCAAAAGAATATTTGGCTCAGACAGAATGTTCTCCAAACAAATGGCCTTAGTTAACAGACACATTACTGAGAATGAGTATTCATAATAATGATGACATTTTATTAAATCACCCTCTACTTTTTAAATATTTAAAAACACATCTAGAATCCTAGAATTAAAAATCCTTTCAGGGGAACTGAAAAGATTAGTCGTCCTGACCATATGGATGTATTTAACCACACAGGCCATCAGAGAACTCAGATCACATGGTTAGTATTTTGTCACTTGCAGTAGAGATGAAGCACAGCTAAATAGATCACTCCACAATCCAAATAGTGGCTGAAATGATCCATTTCTAGTAAACAGGTTTTATCTCCCCCAGCCACATGTAGTCATTCATCATAAATCCTCCATAAAAAGAAAGGGGTAAGGGAGAAGGAGAAAAAATGAAAAGAAAGAAAACTGGAAATGAGGTCTTCAAGGGATGGAGTAAAATGTTATATTTCTATTTGGTATAATGCTAGAGTCATCATGATCTCACACTTTAATAGTGAGGAATCAACCATTTTAACAAACTTAAAATATGCAATATGGTTAATATTCAACTGTGGGATTCAACAAGTTTTTCTGTTTTATAACTCGGAAGATTTACGCTTCATAGTCTCAAAACAGGAGGATGGAAGAGGGGTTGATGCAATTTGACTACAGTAACCAGAAAGGTTAGAAAGGAAGCTTGGGGGCAGCAAGTTTATCTATGTGAACGGCAGAGGAACAATCTGAAAATAGAGGGTAAGAATGGTAGCACAGCTTGAAGAATGTAATCAACGTCACTGAATTGCGCACATAGAAATTGTTGGTGTATATTCAGCTGTGAATATTTTCAACAAGAACAAAAAAAAAAACAAAATAAATTATGAAAAAAAAAAAAAAGAGTTGACTCAACCCTGCAGTGAAAAGTAAGGAGCACCTGTGGTTATTATAGCTCATTTCCACCCATTCACAAAAAATGCATGTTCAGATATATTATGCCTGAGCCAAATGTTCTTTTGGCATAGAATCATATGACTATTTATTCAAAAAGATCGTTGCTTTTCCACTTATCAAATAATATTGTATATTCAAAAGGAGCTTAAAGGAGATCATAGCACAGTGATATAAAGTCCCAGAAAGTCTTCTGAATATTTCTTTCTGTATGTTTCATTCATATATATTCTGCCCTCCTCATCAGAAGTTAAGTTTGTCAAGGATGTTTAGGATGTGAAGGACGCTCTCTGCTCACAAGGGGGATCTTTATCTGTAAATTTTTCAAGATTGTCAGAGGAACTGGTTACCTTTTATCTGACTATAAGTCTGAAGAAATTTGGAATTGGGGAGTAGCAGATTCTGATGTGTTTTTAGAGTATCTTATAAAGATGGGTAAGCTATTAATTCCAATGGAAGATTCACTCAGGAACTTACTGAGAAATAGTTAAAGTGCCTGGCTGCTAACCGAAAGGTCAGCGGTTTGAACCTACCAACCACTCCACCTGGGAGAAAGATCAGGCCATCTGCGTCCACAGTCACTGCCGTTGAGTTGATTTAGGCTCATAGCCACCCTATGGGACAGAGTACAACTGCCCCACAGGGTTTCCAAGGCTGTAATCTTTATAGAAGCAGACTGCTACACATTTCTCCTGAGGAGCTGGTGGGTTCAAGCCACTGATCTTTTGGTTAGTGGCTGAGTGCTTTAACCACTGCACCACCAAGTCTCCTCTATAAAGATTATAGCTTTGAAAACCCTATGGGCCAGCTCTACTTTGTCCTATAGGGTCACTATGAGTTGGAATATACTCAACAGCAAACTGGGGTAGGCCAAGGATTGACAGGGCCTTAGGACTAAAGAAAGAATGAATCAATCATGGGAGAGTGGGAGTGGCTATTCCTGCTTTTTTTAATACTGTTTCTAAAGGCTTATTAAAATTCAAAATAGAACAGGCAACCAAGGCATAAAGGAATAGACATTAAACCAAACCCATTGCCATCAAGTCCATTCCGACTCATAGCAACCCTACAGGACAGAGTAGAACTGCTCCACAGAGATTCCACAGAGCACCTGGTAGATTCAAACTGCCAAAATTTTTGGTTAGCAGTCATAGCGCTTAACCACTACACCACCGGTGTTTCCATTACAGCTTCTTTATTCCCCCCTTTTAGATACACACAATTATAAAGATTTTTGTGAGGAACTCAGGCTCCTGGGCAAGGAAAAAATATTTAAGGGACAGAAATTTCGTAACATTGGTGGGCAGCTTCAAAAGGTTACTTTTCTCAGCATATAAAAATTACTAAAAACTAAAGAGTTATGGGAAACAGACTTTAAAAAAGGCCAGAGATGAGAAACACTTTACATTTCAGACCAGCAGTTGGAGGCGCAGTGGCTACTGAATTACAGATGCTCGAAAGCTGTGGCCGAGTCCTCACCCAGAGACAGTCTGTGTCCATCGCCGCTGGGGTGGCAGGTAATACTAACGTCTTCCCGATGGCTGCAGTCATGTTTTCCCCACTGTCTCCTGGAACACTGAAGGAAACTGGTTTCCTTTCCTGAGCAGCTGACATCATCCAACCATATGGGCCCTGTTCTTTCTTGAAAATGGTTTGCAGAGGTTTGCTTGCCATATCTGTGGCAATAAAATAAACATTTTGTGTAGAACTGCTGTCTCTCGTTTCATAGAACCACAAACAGAAAACAACCTAATTAATGGCAGTGACTTCAGAGGGTGTTTGTTCTTTCTGCTACCTTGAGGACTTTGTTCTAAGAGCAGTGTTTGCTGCATCACACATTTCAATCATCTTAACAATGCTTTATGAATTCAACAGGTAGCTAATGAATAATTACTGCTTTCCCCCCATTCATTCTTCTATTTTGTTTACAGTTTAATCCACCTACTACAGAGAATGCAGAAAAAGAGATACATCTCAAATTCCTGAAGTCAGGATGTTGTTGTTGTTGTTAGGTGTCAGTTCCGCATAGGGACTCTAGGTACAGCAGAACGAAACACAATACACTCCCATGGAAAGAACCCTGTGAACTAGAAAGTGAGAACACTTGCCTTATGTCTGCCTCTGATGAGCCATCTGAGCTCATTTAATTTCATTAGCCTCTTTTAGGCCTTATCCTAAGACCTAAGAATATCAAGAGGGTATTCCCTTCTGCAAAATGTAAGTGTATATTAGTTAAGTGATTCCTCCAGCACTGGACCTAATCCATGATGAAATCCAGATATCTGCCCATCAAAATGAGAATAATGACAATGTTCTTAATTTTTCATAAGGTTATATAAATTCAATGTTTTCATTTCGATAAATTATATTTGTGTTCCTAATGACTTTATTTGTAACACTGCACTACAACAAAAAAAACCTAAATGCATATATAATACATAACGCACTGCTGTTGAGTCCATTCCGACTTATAACAACCCTATAAGACAGAGTAGAACTGCCACGTAGGACTTCCAAGGCTGTAATCTTTATGGAAGCAGACTGCCACATCTTTCTCCTGAGGAGAGACTAGTAGGTTTAAATCGCTGACTTTTCAGTTAAGCAGCCGAGCACTTAACCACTGGGCCACCAAGGCACCCTTATATAAGATATATGCTATAGAAATAGAAAAGATCTGCAAAAAAAATTTTTTTTAAATGGTAACTAAGCTACTTTTGTACCTTCTTTCCCCCTCTGTCATGGATTGAATTGCGTCCCCCCAAAATACCTGTCAACTTGGCTAGGTTATGACTCCCTTGTATCATTGTCTACCATTTTATCCTCTGATGTGATTTCCCTAAGTGTTATAAATCCTATCACTATGATGTAATAAAATGGACTAGTGGCAGTTATATTGATGCAGTCTACAGGATTAGGTAGTGTCTTAAGCCAATCTCTTTTGAGATATAAAACAGAGAACTGAGCAGAGAGACATGGGGACCTCAGGCCATCAAAAAAGCAGTGACAGGAGCAGAGCGTATCCTTTGGACCTGAGGTTCCTGAGCTGAGCTGCTCCCAGACCAAGGGAAGACTGATGACAAGAACCTTCCTTCAGAGCCAACAGAGAGAGAAATCCTTTCCCTGGAGCCAGTGCCCTGAATTCAGACTTCTAGCCTACCAGACTGTGAGAGAATAAACTTCTCTTTATTAAAGCCACCCACTTGTGGTATTTCTGTTATAGCAGCACTAGATGACTAAGACACTCTCCCACCAATTTTGTTCTGTAAAATCAAAAACTCCAGAAATCACTGAGCTAAAAGATCTTTATGTTGTATTTAGTTCTAACAGTCTATGAAATTCAACTCTTCCTCATAAATTTTATGTCAGTCATTTCCCTCACCTGAATGTTTTTACTATTTCTGTACTAAGAATGGAAGTCCTTGAGTGGTGCAAACAATTAAGTGCTTAGCTACTAACCAAAATGTAGGTAGTTTGAGCCCACACAGAAGCTCATTAGGAGAAACAGCTGGTGATTTACTTCCGAAAGATCACAGCCACTGAAGACTCTAGGGAGCACAGTTCCACTCTGACACACGTGGGGTTGCCAGCAGTTAGAATCAACTCGGCAACTGGTTTGGGTTTTTTTGGGTAATAAGAATATGAAAAAATCTATCGCGTATGATTTTTCCAAATTTTTTCCTATTCCTTACTTATTAAATTTATTTAGCAAGATGATTTCAACAAATCAATACAATGCAACTTTTAATTAATCCTTCAAGGTTTTGTCTCTTACTTTGCCGACTCACCAAGCCTTAGCTAGAAAAATAATTAGCCTAAATGCCATATTACTATTATTTTTCAATTTTTACCATTTTTCACAAAACGCATCAATCTGATTATCATCTGTCCATATCAACTATATGATAACAGAAACTTACTGTACTTTGGGATTTCCTTTGTAAAAAGAAACTCTCGGAGTTTACCCTCTTTTTGATTCCAAAAGAATATTCTCTTTCAGAAAGTTTTCAGTAAACCAAAAAAGTAAGTGGGACACGTGTTTTACCACATTCTAACACAGCCATTTAGAACTTCTAACTCATTACTGAGAACGTTTTTAGAATCATTAGTTTCTGATATTCTATGTACGCAAGAAAAATTGAATGGATTTATGAAACAAAACAAATATGAGAAAAATCATTGTCTCTCAATTCTTTTCATTAACAAGGAAGTAAATAATAGGATTTATGAATCTCTCTAAATCTGTGAAAATAGGGTATAGTTCTCAGTCTAACAGATGAAATGGCATTTTTAAGTAATTCTTATTAATGATACATCATATTGATTTGACCATTATATCATACCCCTTGACTTAATAATTGTAATAACTGCACTGCCCAAGAAAACTCAAAATATGGGGAAATTATGTGCATTTACGTTTTCATGACAATGTTATTTATAAGAGGAAAAATTAAACTAGCCAAAATGATCGTAAACTGTGATATGAAAATGTAAATTGTGATGTGAACATTGAATGGACATTATATCATTAAAAATTATGATTAAATAGCAATAAACCAAAACACACACACACAAAAAACCAAACCTGTTGCCATAGAGTCGATTCTGACTCATAGTGACCCTACAGGACAGAGGAGAACTACCCCACAGAGTTTCCAAGGAGTGCCTGGTGGATCTGAACTGCTGACTTTTTGGTTAGCAGCTGTAGCACTTAACCACTACGCCACCAGGGTTTCGATATAAAGGTGAAAAAATCGGAATACAAAAATGCCATGAGCACTACTACAGCTGATAAAAGGTAGACACAAATTGTAATAGTAATGGTATAAGAATGAAAAACATTATGGGTAGTTTTTTTCTTTTTTCTCTTTTTCAAACTTTCTCTAATGTTGTGTATTACATTTATAAATTAAAATAAAAAAAAAAAATTGTTTAAACAAGGCCTTGACCAGCATCAATAAAGCTGTATTTTTAAGGTTGAGTAAATTAAGCTCTATCTCATGCTAAAATGAAATAATTTTGCCAAGAGTGTTAAAGCTTGAGACAATTATTTCAAGTATGACACAGAAATATCAAAAGCAAAAAGAGGGGGCTTCATGGGCCCAATTTAAGTATTAGCTCAAAGACATCGTTTGCAGTTACTTCGAGCAACTTAAGTCTTTACTCTGGAATGCATTATGTGTGTGACATGAAATACATTTCTCAAGCATGGTACGCAGCTTTCAGAAGAGTGAGGCCAAGGGTGAGTTCTAAAGGTCATCTCATGACAAAGGGGCTATTTTTCTCAAACAAAAGTGATAATTATCATCACATTCTGAGGAAGGGAATAACGTAACACGAAAGCATTTGACACAGGACTTCTCTGCAATTTTAGACACAATGATGTCAGAACTAACAAAATCTAATAGTAGTGATGCGTCAGAAAAAAATAGAGCATTCAAATTACCCTGTCTTACTTGAAGAGACATGAGGGGATCTAGAAGTCATCCGTGACTTCAATCAATTATTGAAGAAGGGGGATGGTGACAGGAAAAAAATGGAAGAGAAACAGTAGGAGGTACTTATTCGTCATCTTAGAAAATGTAATTGTTTCCTATTTTTGTACTTCCATAGATGATAGACAGACAGACAGACAGATGGACAGATAGATAGATGTTGTTAACTGCCATAGAGTCGCCCACAGCTCACAGCAACCCCATGCACAATGGAATGAATTACTGCCCGGTCCTACAACATCCCCACGATCAATTTCAGATCGGACTATTGTGATCCAAAGGGTTTTCAATGCTGATTTTTGGAAGTAGATCACCAGGTTTTTTTTCCTACTCTGTTTTAGTCTGGAAACTCCACTGAAACTTGTTCCGCATTATAGCAACATGCAAACCTCCACTGACAGACAGGTGGTGGCTGTGCACAAGGTGCACTGACCAGGGATAGAATTTATGTCGCCTGCCTGGAAGGCAAGGGTTCCACCGCTGAATCACAACAGACAGAAAGATATAGAGACGTAGAACATGTATTTTTAGTGTTACAGAAATTACAAGTAGGGATTACAAAATGAGACTTTTTAAAGTATAATTCAGCATTTGAATGGATCTTACTTAAATCCCAGCTGTCGGCAAACCACGTATGTATTCAATTCTGTCCAGCCGTCATCACAGACAGTGCCCCACTGTCCCTTGTAATACACCTCCAAGCGGCCCTCATGGCTGCCTTTCCCACCTGCAAGTCTGATGACCCCATCTGTGATGAGAAAGAAACAGAGAGATGAAGCAAGCCAATGCTCAAAAAAAAAGGAAAAGCAGCATTTTCATTTCACCGGAAATATCATCATATTCAGGCCTCTCTTTAGGTCTTCTGTTAAACTGTGTTCTATGAAGACCTGAAGGCATTGAATAGTTCTGAAGTTTGATTTAACACTATTTGTCCTAATAAAAATTCTTTCCTTTTGTTATATATGATATAAATTGATATAATTCTAAAGTAGCTATTTGTATTTCTTCATATTAAATATTTGAGACATGGTTTCAGCAATACTGGTCATTTAAATTTAAAAAGCAAGAAAACACAGTAACATAGAAATAGTTCAAAACTCTAACTGCAAAAGAAAAAATACTGAAATATGAAAACAGAATTAGCTATTTGAGATAAAGGGTCATCTGTAATGTCAATGCATTTATTATTCCTTCTCGTTAGTTGTCACTGAGCTGGCTCCAACTCTTGATAACCCCGTCTATAACAGAATGAAACATCTGGCCCTGTGCCATCTTCATGATTTTGGTATGTTCGAGTCCATTCTTGTGGTTATTGTGTATTTTGAGTGCCTTCCAGCACTATATCAAGCAATATTTTATTGTGACTTGTAGGATTTTCACTGGTTGAGTTTTGGAAGTAGATTACAAGCCTTTTCTTCCTAGTCTGTTTTAGTCTAGAAGCTCTGCTGAAACCTGTCTACCATGGGTGGCGCTGCTGGTACACCACTGGCATAGCTTCTAGCATCATAGCAACATGTGAGCCACTACACTACAACAAACTGAAAGATGGGTGATGGTATTAGTCCTTAAGTACCCCATAAATTATAAATTATATATAAATTTTAAAAACTTCTTAACTTTGTTCTTTCATTGATAATACAAGTCCAAATTTGAATCTTATGAACTCAATGAATAACTAATCCCCAGAAAATCCTATAAAGAACTTCCAAGCAGATACACAATAATACAGTAAACTCATACCCAAAAAGAAGATTCAAAAGTCACTTCCATCCAGAATGATTCCAATGAAACATATAAACAATCTAGGATAAAGTTCATATTTTTACGAATCTCTGGAGCTTTTTTTTTTAAAGCATATGAAAGACCCTTAGCAACAACAGAACCATCTATTACTATAATACTTTATAATCTGCAAAGCACTGTTAAACATATAACCAATTTAGTCATCACAGCAATACCACAAGGCCAGCAAAACAGGCACTATTATCCTCATTTGAAAGAGCAGGAAATGAAGACTCAAGAAGATAAAATGCTCTGGCATAAATCATATGCCCTATAGGGTCACTGTGGGTCGGAATCGACTAAGGGGGAATTGAGGACTAGGAAGCCAAGTCTTTTTTCCTAGCCCAAAGTTCTCTCCACTATAACAAACAGCCTCATATATTGCTATTAATAGTAAATACAAAGTCTGTATTTCTATTGTATATAATCGTGTTACTCTGCTAATAAAAACAACAGCATGTGTTAACTAAGAAAACGGAAGGGCATAAATTCAGCACTTGATAGGCTCTACAAAGTCTTTCAATTTTTCTTCCAAAAACGATTACAACATTTTTTCATAAGTTTTTTGCTGTAGAATAGATTCGTGACAATGCAGCCTCTCTTACATGCACATTTCCCTTTTTTTCTCACCAAACATGTAAGCACACACACACATGCCCACTTGCCCTCACACATAACCACTGTATAACACATAACATTTTGACGAGTACACTGCTATCTGGGATAATCAGAAAATTGGGCACGGCAAAGTTAATTTGGTCTCTTGAATAGCGTGCTTTAATCAACAATCCAATGTATGGTTTTACCAGCTATATTCTGAGAATCAAGACAAGTTAAGAGATAAATGGATTAAATATGTAACTATAATACATAATATCTGAAATTTACCATTTTTTGTGGACTGAATTGTGTTTCCCCCGAAATATGCTGTAAATCCTATACCTGTGGATGTAGTCTCATTTGGGAATACGACTTTCTTTGTTATGTTAATGAGTCCATATCTGTGTAAGGTGTGTTTTAAGTCAATCACATTTGAGTTATAAAAAGAGTAGATAAGGCACATAGATGGAAGCACAAACGGACAGGAAGATACATGGCACACGAAGATCGCCAAAAAACAAAGGAACAGATGCTGAAAAGATTCAAGAACCTTTCCCTAGAGCCTGCAGAGAAAGCCTTCCCCTAGAGCCATTCCCTGAATTTGGACTTCTAGCTTCCTAAAAATAACTGTGAGAAAATAAATTTCAGTTCGTTAAAGCAGCACTAAGAAACTAAGACACCATTCCACACTGATTTTAATTATTGGGTACTACGTATTACAACAAAGTCATATTTTCTAATCTAGCTTTATAGGGCCTGTTGTATTGTTACATGCCATCAAGTTGGTTCATGACCCATAACAACCCTATGCACAACAGCATGAAACACTGCTAAAAAAAGCTCACAAATATGTATGAATAAGCATGTAGCATTTTAATATACAATTTTTGTTATTTTTTTTTTAGTTTGACTTGGGGAATTTATTTATTTATATGCTTATTTGGTAAAAGGACCTAAGCTGACGTAGGAAGGTGTGACAAGCCCGAATGGTGTTGGGAGCAAGGGCTGTTATATTAATGAGGTGAACTTGTTACCTGTCAAAGGGGTACAGGACACTCCAGCATCTTCTCTATGGCCACAATTATGTTCTCCCCAGGAACTCTTCGGACATTGCTCAATAGAAAGCTCATTCCCAGTGCAGCGTACCTCATCCAACATTACTGGGCCAGATCCTTCCCCAAAATAGGCCTGGTTCCACGCTTTGGCAATGCCACTGAACATAAAAACATGAGAAGTCTGGATTAGACACAAAAGATTGGCCTGATTTGTTTCCTCTGCCTTTGTTTTTTAGTGATGTTGCATCTATTCTCCATTGGTCATTTCAGCTTCCCTTTTCTCAGAACACTGTTAACTATCTTGAGATTTTACAACCAAAATATATTGAAGAAAAAAAAAAAGTTTGCTAAATGGCTATAATACCCCAGCAATGGAGAAGTCTTGGATAGTCAACTTTTGTGGTTAAAGAGGAGCTTGTTTGACTCATTTTACTAGATATTATAGCAGTTTCTGTTAAGAGAAGACACGTGTGAAAAAAAAAAAAAGCTGAAATTCACTTTTAAATTTAAAACAGCAATTTTAACACCATTAAAGCAAGCATCTAGGGAATGTTCCATTATTCCCTGACCCACTTTCCACTTAAAATGCAGCGTGTGTACCAAGGGGAAGGATAAGGAAATGCGTATAGGAGAAGATGTGATGGAAGACGAGGGGGAAGTAGATTGTTTACGTAGGGATTCCGGGGGAGTTAAAATTTTAAAACTTAAAATCTTAACACTTGAACCACCATCTGGTGTTTGTGGTACCATGAACTCTGAGCAGTCTTCCTCAACAAATATTAAGGATTAATATCTAGAACTAACCGAACAAATGTGAAAGAAAGAAAACAAAGAAATTCTAACACAAATGGTATTGCCAAAATGACTTAATTTTGTGAGACAATTTGTTTTAGGAAGGAAAATGTAATGATAGAACAGAAAGCTAGTTTCTGCTTCTCTGGACAGAAGTAATAACAGCTCAATTCATGGAATTTTTAAAATGAAGTTTTTAATTGTTTCAAAGTGTGTCTACATGACTACAAAATAGTGCAATAAAAAACCACCAAAACCAAACCCAGTGCTGTTGAGTCGATTCCCACTTGTAGTGACCATATAGGACAGAGTAGAACTGCCCCATAGAGTTTCCAAGGAGCGCCTGGTGGATTCAAACTGCCAGCCCTTTGGTTAGCAGCCGTAGCACTTAACCACTACGCCACCAGGGTTTCCAAATAGTGCAATAAAAAAATAGACATATATAAATATAGATATATTACGGGCCATGCCAGAAAGCTATTCTTTCCAAGCTGGATTCTTGAAGAGGAGAGGCAGGTGTAGGAACAGGTCCTTGGATTTAAATCTGGGCTGTATCTTTCACCAACTGGGCTATCTTGGGGAAGTTACTGTTGTAAGAATTAAACTGTCTGTGGATTTTTTCCGGGATGCAAAGTTGGGACACAATAAATGCCATTTCCTTTATCCTTTTCTGAAAACCCTGGTGGCGTAGTGGTTAAGAGCTACAGCTGCTAACCAAAAGGTGGGCAGTTCGAATCCACCAGGCACTCCTTGGAAACTCTATGGGGCAGTTCTACTCTGGCCTATAGGGTCGGTATGAGTCGGAATCGACTCGACAGCAGTGGGTTTAGTTTGGTTTTTTTTTCCCGTTTTCTAGCACTGTTAATGAGTTTCCCCTGACAGTGGACGAATAACACATTTTTCACTCCTAGACAATTTATCTCAAAACTACTTGTTGAAATAAACATCACCGTTTTCAGGTTTCCTCGTCCCCAGAAGGCACAATTAGCGGAGTAGTTGCTGTTAGTTACTGTGCACTCAGCACCAACTCACCGGGACCCCATTTGTGCAGAGTGGAGCCGCACTCCATAGGGTTTTCAAGGTCGTGACCTTTCCGAGGCGCACCTGGGTGGGTTCGAACCGGCAACCTTTCGTCAAATGCTTAACCGTTTGTGCCACCCAGGGATTCCTGGGAGAGTGATCAGGAAGTGAGTAATCACTTAAAATCTTAACAGTTTCTGCTTTCAGTGTTGTAAATTTATTTATTTAAAGTAATTTTAAAAAGAATGTTTATGGCAGTTATTTGTAGCCTATAAAAAAGGCACTAGGCAAATGTAGGTGTGGTTTTTATTAAGGATTATACAATAACGGCCCAAAAGAGCATTAAGCTATGACTTGTACCATTCAATTCCTGATTCTTGTGGCCATGATACAAGTGGATAATAAAACCAAAACCAAAACCAAATCCACTGCCCTCAAGTCGATTCTGACTCATAGCGACCCTATACGACAGAGCAGAACTGCCCTATAGGGTTTCCAAGGAGCACCTGGTGGATTTGAACTACCGACCTTTTTTGGTTAGCAGCCAAGCTCCTAACGACTGTGCTACCAGGGCTCCTAAATGGATAATAGTAGCAAATATTTTCAAGTGTTTTGAAGCATATGAAGTATTTTACCAAAAAAAATAAAGTGGCCAAACAGAAGCTTATTTTTTGAAAAGAAAGCACATACGTTCCCAGAAAAATAGTTCTTAAACCAAAATGATCTTGTAGTAGTCTACAGGGCTGTGAAGAAATTCAAATGTTTTAAAGGTTACATATCCCCTCTGAAAAGAAAATATTTTCATACAGTGTTTACACTAAATTGAACAAGGAAGCAGTTTAACATTCAAAGAAAATAAAACTAAAGTCATGTATTAGTTGCGAGTAATTTCCAGAATTTGAGGGGCTTGAGTAACTGAAGCATGTTGTTTTAAACTCATTAATGTTCATACTAAAATTGGGTCAAGAGAAGGGAGTCACTTGCAGTTGTGTGTCTGAGACGTGGGCTCCTTTTTAGAGGGAGGACCCAAGGTAGGAAAGAAGAAATCCTACAGGATGGCTCCAGAGCAGAGGTCTTCAAACGATGATCCGTGGGCAAATCTAGCCCGCAACCTCTTTTTATATGGCCTGTGAGCCAAGAATGCTTTTTACATTTTAAACAGTGCTAAAAACATCTAAAGGAGAAGACACCTTGTACCATAGAAAATCATGTGAAATTCAAATTATACTGTCCAGAAATAAAGCTTTATTGGTGCAAAAAACAAAAAAAACAAACCCACTGTTGTCAAGACTGTTCCTACTCACAGCGACCCTAAAGAACAGAGTAGGACTGCCCCATTGGATCTTTGCTCTAGAATAAATTCCAGGAAAGAGAAAGATGTATTATGGAAAACTTCAATGGGCTCAAATTCTTTGAGCCAGGATTAGGTGCTACAAGGAAACAACCATTATAACAGAATATAAAATTTGATCCCAAACCCATAAGAGAAACAAAAATAAATCCCAGATGGTTTAAAGAACCATATTAAGAGACAGAAACAATTAAAAGTTACTAAGATTAAATAAGAATATGTTGTTGTTGTTGTTAGTTGTTGTCTTGTCGGCTCCAACTCATGGCAACCCCATGTACAACAGAACAAAATGCCTGGTACTGCACCATCTTCAAGATCATTAGTATGCCTGAGTCCATTGTTGCAGCCACAGTGTGTTTTGAATGCCTTCTAACTTAGGGGGCTCATCTTCCAGCACTATATCAGACAAATATTCTGTTTTCATTGTCTTATTTTTGGAAGTAAATCACCAGGCCTTTCTTTCTAGTCTATACTACTCTAGAAGCTCCGCTGAAACCTGTCTACTGTGGGTGACCCTGCTGGTGTTTGAAATACTGGCAGTATAGCTTCCAGCATCATAACAAGTAAACCACCACAGTTCGACAAACTGACAGATGGCTGATGGAATAGGAACCGTACCCGTGCCCGTTGCTGCATAATCGATTATGAATGCCAGGGTGGTACATGGTTAAATGCTTGGCTGCTAACCAAACGATCAGCAGTTCAAATCCATCAGCTGCTCCATGGGAGAAAGATGTGACAGTCTGCTTTCATAAAGATTACAGCCTTGGAAACCCTGTGGGACAGTCTGCTCTGTCCTACAGGGTCACTATGAGTTGCAATCAACTCAGTGGCAACAGGTTACAATAGAAACATAGTTCTTATAATCTTGAACATAAGGGAGGATTTTCTAAGCAAGATAAGAAACCCAAAAGTCAAAAAAAAAAAAAAGGTTAGGAAAAGGCTATTCTCAGAATACCTAACATCCATGGCCACTGAACATATGATAAACCTCAGTAGTGGTCAAATTAAAGCAATAAGAATGCATGTTTATCTATCAAATTTTCAGATTTTTAAAATACTGATATCCTTTTCATACAATATTTAGGCAAAAATGTTACAAAATGAAGATTTTTTACTCCCAAAGAAAAAAAAAACACAAACCCTACAATCATCTATTGTCTGGGAGTGACCCCATATAGGCTGAGGCCAAATGTTATTGACTGTGTAACACAGATTCTAGGAAAGAGTAAAAGGCCTGGTTAGCTGCCTCTAAACTGTGTCCCTCCCTTGAGGGAGAACACAGGATGGAAGTGTAAAAGCCCCCAGTAGTGACACCCGGGAAAGCTATTTGTATTAAAATGCACTCTTAAAACAGCACTGAATATTCACCTTCTTCCTATATTTTCCCTTGTTTTATAAATATTATTTTAATGGTCACAAAAATGTTTATTTAAAATAAACTAATCAGAAAAAAGTAATAAATTTGAGAACAAAAAACATTACCCAGGCAACTATGATATAAGACAAACTAGGTTTTCTAGTTAATTTTTTAGTTTATTAAAATGAGAAGGTAATATTTATATACACATGCATTCCTTTAACCAGTCAAGAGTACTTCCTGGTCCCCTGCACTGTGCTGGGCTTTTCAGGGAAATACTGAAGAAATTGATGACTCTGCTTTTAAAGGGATTTGACAGTACTGGGGAAGGCAATGAGGAGCCCTGGTGGTACAGTGGTTAAGTGCTCAGCTGCAAACCAAAAGGTCGGCATTTCAAACCCACCAGCTGTTCCTTTTTAGCTGCTCCATGGGAAAAAGATGTGGCAGTGTGCTTCCATAAAGATTTATAGCCTTGAAAACTCTATGGGGCAGTTCTGCTTTGCCCTGTAAGTTCTCCAGGAGTTGGAATCGACTCGAGGGCAACGGCTTTGGGGCAGCCAATATAAAACTAGTGGGCTGTTAAAGTAAGTTCTATCCGAATTCAGACTCAGGTGAAGCTGTGTTTTCTCCATCTTTCTTTTATGGAAGTTATTCCCACTTCAGCCCTGCCAGCTCACCTGTTGCAATAGTCTCAGTGTTGCCAACTTTCTCTTCTGACCACAGAATAAATTTGTGGAGAGGGGGTGCTCTTATATAATATGTTGAGTTATTATTTTCTGCGTAGTTATTGGCCTACATAACAAAAATATCCAATAAACACTAAATTGATTCAATGTCTGATAATTATTCAAAATATTCTTAAACCAATTTAGCTAACCAGATTTTTTTGGTATAAAGTTTTGCTTTTTTGGTTGTTTTGTTGTTTTAATCTTCATAGAGAAAGGCCAAATCAATAGCACCAGCTGCCTAACTCAATCCCATTAGGCTTAGTTACCACTTTGAGATAGAAACAATACAGTTAAGCAATTGTGTGATGCAAGATAATTATTGGTTGGCTTTAAAAAGATCGGCCTTTTAGTAGCAAATACCAGTTTGTGACACTTGCAACCTATGAATGAAAACAAAGTCATTTTTAATTAGTGATATCTTAGATTTCTCTCCGGGAAACAATCCCCTCCATTCCAACAATATTTCATGCATAATGAATACTTACTGTGTGTCAAACACTGGTCTAAATGGCTTTATGTGTATTAATTCGTTTAATCCTCCCTAAAAGCCCATGGAGCTCTGGTAATACGGTGGTTAAGAGTTGGCTGTTAACCAAAACTTCAGGGGTTCAAACCTACCAGCTATCCTTGGAAACCCTACGGGGCAGTTCTACTCTGCCCTGTAGGGTCACCGTGTGTTGGAATAGACTCGACGGCAAAGTGTTTGGTGTTTTTTTTTTTTTTTTTTGAACAAGACCATGGTATTATTATCCCCAATTTACAGATCAGAAAACTGAGGCCCAGAAGTTAAATAATTTACCCATAGTTATACTGCTACTGGGTGGCTGGTAAAGCTTGTCTGGTCACAGAGCAGGCTCTGAAACAGTTCACTATCTTACAGCCTCCTGGGGCATCTTCGACTGACGGTCAAGGTGATTCCTAGTCATGGCAACCTGGTATGTGCAGAGCAGAACTGTGTTCAGTAGGGTTTTCAAGGTTGTAATCTTTCGAACCAGATCACCAGGGCTGTCTTCCCAGGCACCTCTGAATAAATTCCTTTACTGATTAAAATGGGTGTTCTAGACTGGCCTGAGAATCATGTCATCAACAGTCATTGAAAACCTATGGATCACGGTTCTCCGACACACGGGAGGTCGCCATGAGCTGAAATCAACTTTGTAGCAACTGGTTTTGGCTTTCTGGTATTTTTCAACAGTGTAACATGAAAGAAAAAATCCTCAAGACTCTACCTCTCGCTAACAGTATGACTTTGGAGGCATCGAATAATCTCCCTGGCTCTAACTTCCCCTCTGTTAAATAAAGTCTCTTTCCAGCTCAATGATTCCATGTATCAGGTTATCATTACGAAAAAAAAAAAAAAAATTTTAAAGGAACGGTAAAATAAGAGCAAAGAAACATTTTTTAAATAAATTTGTATAAAAATAATTTTATTCTGAACACTCAATAATATGGTTCTGTATAATTTTATAACAAAAAAGCTAAAGTATCCAAAATTTTAAAATTTTATGCAAATTATGATATATGTACACAATAAAATATGATATCACAGTTCTAAACTATGCTTTTAAGTTTTGAAAGACACGAGAAAATGCTTTTTATGTTAAGCACAAAAAAGAAATTCTAATTAAAGTGTCTCCACCTGAACCTTTACTGTGTACATCTGCATGCTCAAGTTATCTAATTTTCGAACATCCGGCTCTTCCCTTCCTGCTCGTCATCTTTCTCCAAGATTTAAGTATCTTTTAAGTACAGTAATTCTTTTTGTATTTAGGAAGACTGTCAGCTACCAAAATCTACAGACGCCATTAAAAGATGAGGGTCAACAAAGGTGCCATCTCACAAAGAAATCGTAAGCACCACTCCTGGGAGGCTTGATGTAGTTCCACTCTGAGAATTCAACAAAGCTAATAAGACTGAGATGAAATTTACCTAAGAACAGATCATACATTGAGACAAACAGCAATTATGTTATCTGCTGTCAACCATATGCCACTTAAAAACTATTGCATCTGAAAGTACTTAGCCTCGAAGTGAGCAAAACAAATTAAAGAGGAAGATGGGTTACAGAATATTGCTCTAATGCAAATGTATGAGAGAACTGTACCATCAAGTGAAAGGAAGACCAACGAACCATGTCAGCTCGGAACATGGGAATATTTATACTAAAAACAAATCTCTGCGAAGCTGGACCATCAGATGGTGCGGAGGCTTGTAGAGGACCTTTGCTGCCTTGCATATTTGAAGATACTTTTCCTTTTAATCACTTTCCAAACATGGCTCTTCTCATAAAAATATAGCAATGCTTGAGAAAGATGTAACATTTTACTTAACCCATGCATATAGTCTTCTTTATGGTCCTCTGAAAGGAGCCCTGATAAAATGCTTGGCTATTAAACGAAAGGTTGTCGGTTCAAACCCACCAGCCATTCCATGGGAGAAAGATGTGGCTGTCTGCCTCCATAAAGATTTACAGTCTTGGAAATCCTATGGGGATTACGATGGCAATAGTTTTTTGGTTTTTATTCCTGGGGTTTGTGGCTCTCTCTATACTCTTGTTGTCTTGGAAGAAGTACAGCCGGAATGCTCCTTAGAAGCCAGGATGACAAGATTACGTCTCACATACTTTGGACATGTTATCAGGAAGGATCAGTCCCTGAGAAGGCTTGTGTGTTGCTATGAGGCTGAATGGGCTTCAGCAGAGCTTCCAGACTAAGAGAGACTAGGAAGAAAGGCCTGGTGATCTACTTCCAAAAATCAGCCAACGAAAACCTTATGGATCACAACAGCGAGATCAATCCATCATGGATATGGTGCAGGATCGGGCAGCGTTTCCTTCTGTTGTGGATGGGGTCACCATGAGTCGGGGGCCCACTCAAAGGCAGCTAACAACAACCACTACATGTATTTTTCTAAGTAACAAAAGCTTGATTTTTCCCCACAGGGAAAAAAATATATGTATAATAATAAATGCCTTATAGCTTAAACTTAGAGAAATCCATATTAAAATTTACATTCATACAACTAGCTCTTCAAAGGAAATAGCCTAAATTCCATAACATGCCATTACTATGTCCTTAACATTCCTAATATTCTTGGGAAATATTTAATTACTAAAGTTTCCTAGTAATTAACATGTGTCTTAGTTATCTAGTGCTGCTATAACAGAAATAGCACCAGTGGATGGCTTTAACAAACAAGTTTATTCTCTTCACGATCCAATAGGCTTGAACTCCGAATTTAGAATGCCACCTCCAAGGGAAGGCTTGCTTTCTTGTCGGCTCTGAAGAAAGGTCCATCTCATCAGTCTTTCCTAGGTCTGGGAGCATCTCAGCACAGGAACCTCAGATCCTGGCGCTGCTTTCTTGGTGGTATGAGGTCCCCAACTCTCTGCTTGCTTCCCCTTCCTTTTATCTCCTGTAAGGGAAAAAGCGGTGCAGGCCATACTCCAGAGACATCCCTTTACACTGGATCAGGGATGTGACCTTAGTAAGGGTGTTACAATACCACCCATATCCTTTTTTTTTTTTTAATTTTTTGTTGTGCTTTAAGTTAGAGTTTACAAATCAAGTCAGTCTCTCATACAAAAATTTACATACACATTGCTATATACTTCTAATTGCTCTCCCCCTAATGAGACAGTCTGCTCTTCCCCTCTACTCTCTCTTTTCGTGTCCATTCCGCCAGCTTCTGACTCCCTCTGCCCTCTCATCTCCCCTCCCGACAGGAGATGCCAACATAATC
This sequence comes from Elephas maximus indicus, assembly GCF_024166365.1. NCBI lineage: Eukaryota > Metazoa > Chordata > Mammalia > Proboscidea > Elephantidae > Elephas > Elephas maximus. Next base: position 31,031,303 of record NC_064823.1, on the reverse strand, counting down.
TCAAGTGTCCACCTAATCCAAGAAGCTCATTCTTCACCAGTATCTTTTTCTATCCCATTGTCCAGTCCAATCCCTGTCTGAAGTGTTGGCTTTGGGAATGGTTCCTGTCCTGGGCCAACAGAAGGTCTGGGAGCTATGACTACCAGGGTCCTTCTAGTCTCAGTCAGACCATTAAGTTTGGTCTTCTTACGAGAATTTCAGGTCTGCATCCCACTGCTCTCCTGCTCCCTTGGAGTTCTCTGTTGAGTTCCCTATCAGGGCAGGCATCGGTTGTAGCCGGACACCATCTAGTTCCTCTGGTCTCAGGATGATGTAGTCTCTGGTTTATGTGGCCCTTTCTGTCTCTTGGGCTCATAATTACCTTGTTTCCTTGGTGTTCTTCATTCTCCTTTGGTCCAGGTGGGTTGAAACCAATTGATGCATCTTAGATGGCCACTTGCTAGCGTTTAAGACCCCAGAGGCCGCTCTCCAAAGTGGGATGCAGAATGTTCTCTTAATAGATTTTATTATGCCAATTGACTTAGATGTCCCCTGAAACCATGGTCCCCAAAACCCCACCCCTGCTACACTGGCCTGCAAAACATTCAGTTTATTCAGGAAACTTCTTTGCTTTCGGTTTAGTCCAGTTGTGCTGACCTCTCCTGTATTGTGTACTGTCTTTCCCCTCACCTAAAGTAGTTCTTATCTACTATCTAATTAGTGGATACCCCTCTCCCTCCCTCCCTTCCTCCCTCCCTCCCTCCCTCCCCTCTCTCATAACCATCAAAAAATATTTTCTTCTCTATTTAAACTATTTCTCCAGTTCTTATAATAGTGGTCTTATACAATATTTGTCCTTTTGCAACTGGCTAATTCCACTCAGCATAGTGCCTTCCAGATTCCTCCATGTTATGAAATCTTTCACAGATACATCACTGTTCTTTATCGATTCCATTGTGTGAATATACCACAATTTATTTAGTCATTCATCTGTTGATGGGCACCTTGGTTGCTTCCATCTTTTTGCTATTGTAAACAGTGCTGCAATAAACATGGGTGTGCATATATCTGTTCCTGTAAAGGCTCTTATTTCTCTAGGATATCGTTCCAAGGAGTGGGATTGCTGGATCGTATGGTAGTTCTATTTCTAGCTTTTTAAGGAAGTGCCAAATTGATTTCCAAAGTGGTTGCACCATTTTACATTCCCACCAGCAGTGTAGAAGTGTTCCAGTCTCTCCACAACCTCTCCAACATTTATTATTTTGTGTTTTTTGAATTAATGCCAGTCTTGTTGGAGTGAGATGGAATCTCATCATAGTTTTGATTTGCATTTCTCTAATGGCTAATGATCGTGAGCATTTCCTCATGTATCTGTTGGGTACCTGAATGTCTTCTTTAGTGAAGTGTCTGTTTGTAAGTTTTGCTCATTTTTTAATTAGGTTGTCTTTTTGTAGTTCAGTTTTTGCAGTATCATGTAGATTTTAGAGAACAGGCACTGATGGGAAATGTCATAGCTAAAAACTTTTTCCCAGTCTGTAGGTAATCATTTTACTCTTTTGGTGAAGTCTTTGGATGAGCATAGGTGTTTGATTTTTAGGAGCTCCCAATTATCTAGTTTTTCTTCTGCCTTGTCAGTAATGTTTTGTCTTCTGTTTATGCTATGTATTAGGGCTCCTAACATTGTCCTTGTTTTTCCTTCCATGGTCCTTATCGTTTTAGATTTTATGTTCAGGTCTTTGATCCATTTTGAGTTCATTTTTGTGCATGGTGTGAGGTATAGGTCTTGTTTCATTTTTTTCACAAAAAGATATCCAGTTATGCCAGCACCATTTGTTAAAGAGACTGTCTTTTCCCCATTTAACTGTTTTGGGGTCTTTGTCAAATATCAACTGCTCATATGTGGATGGATTTATGTCTGGATTCTATGTCCCATTGGTCTATGTATCTGTTGTTGTACTAGTACCAGGCTGTTTTCACTACTGTGGCAGTATAATAGGTTCTAAAATCAGGTAGAGTGAGGCCTCCCACTTTGTTCTTCTTTTTCAGTAATGCTTTGCTTATCCGGGTTCTCTTTCCCTTCCATATGAAGTTGGTGATTTGTTTCTCCATCTCATTAAAGAATGTTATTGGAATTTGGTTTGGAATTGCATTAAATCTATAGGTGGCTTTTGGTGGAACAGACATTTTTACAATGCTAAGTCTTCCTATCCACGAACAAGGTATGTTTTTCCACTTATGTAGGTGTCTTTTGGTTTCTTGCAGAAGTGTATTGTAGTTTTCTTTGTATAAGTCTTTTACATCTCTGGTAAGATTTACTCCTAAGTATTTTATCTTCTTGGGGGCTACTGTAAATGGTATTGATTTGGTGATCTCCTCTTTGATGTTCTTTTTGTTGTTGTAGAGGAATCCATCTGATTTTTGTATGTTTATCTTTTATCCTGATGCTCTGTTGAACTCTTCCATTAGTTTCAGTAGTTTTCTTGTGGGTTCCCTAGGGTTTTCTGTGTATAAGATCATGTCATCTGCAAATAGAGATACTTTTACTTCTTCCTTCCCAATCATCCTTCCTGGATGCCCTTTATTTCTTTATCTAGCCTAATTGCTCTGGCTAGGACATCCAGCACAATGTTGAATAAGAGTGGTAATAAAGGGCATCCTTGTCTGGTTCCTGATCTCAAGAGGAATCCTTTCAGACTCTCTTCATTTAGGATGATGTTGGCTGTTGGCTTTGTATAAATGCCCTTTATTATGTTGAGGAATTTTCCTTCTATTCCTATTTTGCTGACAGTTTTTATCATGAAGTTTTAAACTTTGTTAAATGCCTTTTCTGCATCAATTGATAAAATCATGTGATCCTTGTCTTTTGTTTTATTTATATGATGGACCTAATCCTCTTTAACATAAATTTACAATCACAAAATGGAGGACAAGCACACAATACTGGGAATCACGGCCTAACCAAGCTGACACGTATTTTGGGGGGACACAATTCAATCCATGACATTTCACATTTTGGCTCCCAAAAATTCATGTCCTTGCTACCTGTAAGACACATTCGTCCCATTATATCATAACAAAAGTCTTAAATCAACTGCAAGTCCAAAAATTCCTCATCTGTGAAATCTAGAATACAAGTTATCTGCTTCCAAAATACAATGGCAGAACAGGCACAAGCTAGACATTTCCATTAAAAATGGGAGAAACCAGAGAGAAAGAAGGGATAACAGGCACCAAGCAAGTTAGCAGAACACATTACAGTAGCCCTCAAGGCTCTGCAAATAATCCTCTGTTATCTGAGACCATTTACGCAATGGCCCTGCCATCTAGACTTTAGGTATTGACCACACTCTCTGGATTCTGATTGGAAACCCCTCTACCCTGGGCTTCAGTTTCACCTTCCAGGCCCACTGGGATGGCAGTTTTGCTCCCTCAACTTTAGGCTCGCCATTCTCCTAGTCCATCTGAGTGGCAACCTCACCTTTAGAAACACCAGAGGCCATGACTCCACCCTTTGAAACCCCAGAGATCGTAGCCATACCTTTTGAGCCTGAGGCAGCTTGGCTTCCTGCACTCCTTGTCTCTTCAGCTTCTGTTTCCTGGTTCCTTGGCCTCTCAGCCCTCAGGCCTTACACCCACAACTGCCCTGCTGGGGCAAGTGTTCCAAAGCATCTCACTCTACCAGGAAGACTTCTATTCACAGGCCACTAGCACTCTTGCTCCGTGTGTCGGCTTCAACACTGTCTGGCACTGATTTCCTGATTCTGCTGCTGCCGGCTCGCTGCTGCTGCTCATACTCTGCTGCTGCTTCTCACCAACTGTGCCTTCTCTGGTGTTAACAATTCTCCTCACTTCCTTCTGAGTCTTCTATCCATTCAGTTTCAAAACCGTGGTGGGAGCTATCAAGTTGATTCCAAGTTGATTCAGAACAGAGCTGCCCCATAGGGTTTTCTTGGCTATAATCTTTACAGAAATGGATCACCAGGCCTTTCTCCCATCAACCTTCCAATTAGCAGCTTAATCGTTGTCCCACCAGGGCTCCTCTTTCAAATATAATGGTCCTTAATTAGACTGACCTTGATAGCTAATATTTATTGTATACTTTCTCATTCTAGGAATATTTTTATTCCATCTTTGATTTCTTCTATTACCCAGAGGTTTTTAAGCAAGGTGTTATTCAGTTTCCATGTATTCGATTTTTTTTCTTGCTCTTCCTGTTTTTAATCTCTATTTTGATGGCGTTGTAATCAGAGAAGATGCTTTGCATTATCTCAATGTTTTGGATTTTGTTAAGGGTTGCTTTGTGGCCTAAGATGGCGTCTATTCTGGAGACGTTCCATGTGCATTAGAAAGGAATGTGTAGTTTGTGGCTCTTGAGTGCAGTGTTCTATATATGTCTGTGAGGTCAGGTTGGTTGATTGTAGCCTTTAGATCTTTTATATCTTTTTTTGAGATTTTTTCTCAATGTTCTGTTCTTTACTGAGAGTGGTGTGTTGAAATCTCCTACTATTATTGTGGAACTGTCAATTTCTCTTTTTAGTGCTGTTAAGAGTTTGTTTTATGTATTTTGGAGCCCTGTCATTGGGTGTGTAGATATTTATTATGGTTATGTCCTCATGGTGGATTGTCCCTTTAATCATTGTATAACGTCCTTTGTCTTTTATGCTGAATTTTGTTTTAAAGTCTATTTTATCTGAGATTAGTATTGCCACTCTTGCTCTTTTTTGGTTGCTGTTTGCTTGATATATTTTTTCCATCCTTTGATTTTTAATATATTTATGTGTTTGTTTCTAAGGTGCGTCTCTTGCAGACATTGTGTTGATGGGTCCTGTTTTCTTATCCATTCTGTCATCCTCTGTCTCTTTATGGGTGCTTTTAAGCCATCTAAGTTCAGTGTGATTATTGATAGGTTTGAGTTTATTATTGTCATTTTGTAGTGCCTTTTTTTTTTTGTGGTCCCGATATTTTCTTTGTTCCTCTTACTCTTCTGTGCTGAGTTCCTTTTGTTAGTTTTTTTGTTTGTTTGTTTCATTTTTGTAGATTTTGTGTTTACTGAGGCTTTATTTTTTTTTCTTTATTTTGATGAGTATGTTTGCTAACTTTCTTTTGGTTATCTTGAAATTTACCCCACCTTCCTATGTTTAAACCAGTCTTTTACTACTTGATACCACCTTGACTTCCTCTCCATTTGAAACTTTTATGCCTACACTGTTTGTTCTGACATTGTTGTCATTTACAAACTGACCTCTCTGGTTCCCTGTTGTTTTAGTTTTGTTTTATCCATGAGAGTTTATTACCTAGGTTGGTATCTGGCTGATGCTATCTTGTGTCCTAGATTCAGGTTGTTGTCTGATGTTTTTGGTTTTCTAACTGGAGGGCTCCCTTTAATGATTCTTGTAAGTTTGGCTTTTACATATTCCCTTAATTTCTGTTTATCTGGAAATGTCCCAATTTTGCCATCATATTTGAGTGAGAGTTTTGCAGGATATATTATTCTTGGTTGGCAGTTTTTTTCTTTCAGGGTTTTTTATATATGCCTTCTTGCCTGCATGGTTTCTGCCAAGTAATCAGAGCTTAGTCTTATTGTTTCCCCTTTGTATGTCACTTTTCATATTTCTCAAGCTACTCTCAGGATTCTTTCTTCGTCTTTGGTTTTAGTGAGTGTGATTATCATATGTCTTGGTGATTTTCTTTTGGGGTCTATCTTGTATGGGGTTCATTGAGCTTCTTGGATGGTCAGCGTTTCATCTTTCATGATATTAGGGAAGTTTTCTGTTGATAAATCCTCAGTGATCCTCCCTGTGCTTTAAGTTTTCCCCTCTTGTTCTGGGACTCCAATCACACACATATTTTCTTTTTGATTGTATCTCATATCATTCTCAGGATTTCTTCATTCTTTTCTGATTTTTCCTCAAAGTGGTATCCAAGGATTTGTCTTCAATTTCACTGATCCTGTCTTCCATTGTTTCAAATTTGCTCCTTGTCTTAATTATCTTGTACTGCTATAACAGAAATACCACAAGTGAATGGCTTTAACAAAGAGAAATTTATTCCCTCACAGTCCAGGATACTAGAAGTCTGAATTCAAGATGCCAGCTCCAGGGGAAGGCTTTCTCTCTGTGTCGGTTCTTGGGTAAGGTCCTTTTCATCAATCTTCTCTGGTTGAGGAGCTTCTCAGCACCTGAACCCTGGGTCCAAAGGACTCATTATTCTCCTGGCTCTTATTTCTTGGTGGTATGAGGTCCCCATGTGTTTCTGCTCACTTCTCTCTTTTATATCTCAAAAGAGATTGACTTGAGACAAAATCTAATCTTGTAGATTGAGTCCTGCCTCACTAACATAACTGTCTCTAATCCTGTTTCATTAACATCATAAAGGTAGGATTTACAACACACAGGAAAATCACATCATTGACAAAATGGTGGACAATCACATAACGCTGGGAATCATGGCCTAGCCAAATTGACACACATTTTTAAGGGACACAATACAGACCATAACACTCTAAAACCTTCTATTGTATTGTCCATTTCTGAAATCTTGTTGTTTATCTTTTGAATTTCTAATTTCTGTTTTTGTAAGATATCTATTTATTTTGACATTTTGTTCCTGTATTATTTTCCTGAATTATTCCATTGCTTTCTTTGTGTTTTCCCTGATTTTGTCTATATTTTCCACAATTTTGTCTATTTTTCCTTATTTTCCTTGCCTGCATTTTCCTTTGTCTCTTGGAGAACACTGAATATTAGAGTTTTGAATTCCAGTGCCTCTTCTACCAGAAGATCATCTGGTGTTTTATTCTGATCTCTCTCTGGAGCCTCTTGGCCTTTTTTAAAAAACATGTTTTGATATTGTCTGCTGTCTCTGGGACATTTGGGAATTATTTTCTTCATTTATTGATTGTAGATTTGTTTGTCTCATCCTGCTTTTGTGTTTTATTTAGCTACATCTGGGCAGTCTGGCTGGGCATGTTTTATTGCTTGCTTGCCTGTGGATATGATACTTCTCAGCACCGTGTCCAGGTAGGCAAGACCAGTCACTCAGCTATGGTGCATCAGGGTGTATCCAGTGGGGGTGGAGGGGTGGGGATGGGTATTTTGCCACGTGATCTGGGGCCAATGGGGTGGGGATGGAAGGCAATGCAGGGTGAGGTCTGGGGGACTGTATCGGTACTGATCACGGGCTTGATGATCTAAGTAGACAGGCAGGAGGGAAGGAAGAAGATGTGATGTGTGGCTCTAAGTGGGTGAGTAAAAGAAAGAGAAAGAAAAGCAAAAAAAAAAAAAAAAGAGAGAGAAAGAGAAATGAAGGAAAAAAAGTAAATAAAATGGTAGCACAGTAGGATTTGGTGGGTTGGGGCGGGGCAGACCCAGCGAGGCCATGTGCCAGTGGCTATTTAGCCAAGCAATGTGGCTTAGCCTGACAAGAAGGGGTGTGGGCAGTGCACAAGGCTAGGTAGGCAGGAGAAAGGAAAGGAAAGAGAGAAAAGAGAGAGAAGAGACCAACAAATAAAAATAAAATATACAATAAGAATGGCAACAACAATAAATATGGTGGGGGGAGCCAGCCATTGGGGGCAGGAATGGAATTGGAGTGGTGGCAAGCTGATGACTCTCCCACTGAGCAGCATGGCACAGCCTATCAGGAAGGGGCAGAGGCAGCACAGAGTCCAGGTGGGATGGGGAAGGAAAATGGAGAAGGAGAAAGATAAAGAAAAATAAAAAATATGGCGCTGAAGGAGCTGGCCCGTGAGGGCAGTGCAGACCCAGGGAGGCTGTGTACCAGAGGCTCTCCAGCCAAGTGACACAGCACAGCCCACCAAGAAGGAGGAGAGCAGAACATGGGGCTAGGTGGGTGGGAGAAAGGAAAAGAAGGAAGGGAGCAAGAAAGAAGAAACAACAACCAAAAAAAGAGAAAGAAAAGACCAAACAATAAATAAATAAACAAAATGGCACTGAGGAAGCCAGTTGATGGTGGTGGTGCAGACCCGGCGAGGCCACACACAGTGACTTTCCAGCTGAGTGGTGCAGCATGGCCCCTTGAGAAAGGGCAGGGACAGTGCACAGGGCTGGGTAGGTGGGAGAAAGGAAAAGAAGGAAAGGAGAGAGGGAACAGGAAAAAAGAACAAACCAAACCAAACAAAAAGATCACAGCCCATCAAGAAGAGGACGGTATGGCACATGGGGCTAGTTGGATAGGAGAAAGGAAAGGAAGGAAGGGACAGAGAAAAGCAGCAAAAAACAAACAAATAAACAAAAATGGTGCTGAAGGGGGCAGCTATTGAGGGCGGGGTGAACCCAGTTGGCAGGGAGCTGGTGTCTCTCCAGTTGAGTGACTGTGGCCCATTGGAAAGTGGTGAAGGCCATGTAGAGGGAAGAAAGGTGGGGGGTGGGAAAGTACGTATCCCTGGTTACAGGGTGTTCTGTCTCCCGTTGGCAACTCCTTGCGGTTGATTTCCTGTATTCCCGGTCCATGGTCCTTGATGGCTGTAGTCCAAGATGGTGAATCCATGCCATATTAGCTGGTAGGTGACCTCCACTTCACAGCTCTCCTCATCCTCTGTTGTCTTCACTTTCTTATTGCATTTGGTGCTTGATCGAGTTCTTCATTCCTTTATTTGATGCTTAGGGTTCCAGAAGTGACGTTTGTACCTGTTTTACTTAGTTTTTCAGGTCTCTGCAGAAGGACAGCATGATACTTCTGTCTATAACACCATGTTTGCTCTGCCTCCCTGCTGTATACTGCTAACTTCTTTATAGACACTTGTCGCTGTTAGGTGCTGCTGAGTTGGCACCTTACTTACAGCAACTCCATGCACAAGAGAACAAAATTCTGCCCAGTCCTATGCCATCCCCATAACTGATTTGGGATCAGATCATTACCATCCATAGGGTTTTTACTGGCTGATTTTCAGAAGTAGATCACCAGGCGTTTCTTTCTAGTCCATTTCAGTCTGGAAGCTCCACCGAAACCTGTTCGGCATCATAGCAATATACAATCATCACTGACAGACAGGTGGTGGCTGCACGTGAGGTGCACTGGTCGGGAACCAAACCTAATCTCCCACATGGGAGGTGAAAATTCTACCACCAAACCACCAAGGTCCTCTTATGAACTCTTGCTGTTGTTGTTGTTGTGTTCCATGAAGTCAATTCTGACTCAAAGCAACCCTAAATAACAGAGTAGAGCTGTCCCACAGGATTTCCTAGGCTGTACTCTTTATGGGAGCAGATAGCCAAGTCTTTTCTTCCATAGAGTGGCTGGTGGGTTACAACTGGCCACCTTTTGGTTAGCACCCAAGCACTTAACCATTGTGCCACCAGGACTCCTTTTACAGACAATAAACAAACAAACAAAAACCGAACCCGTTGCTGTCGAGTCAATTCCGACTCATAGCGACCCTGTAAGACAGAATAGAACTGCCCCATAGGGTTTCCTGATGAATTCAAACTGCCAACCTTTTGGTTAGCAACCACTGCATCACCAGGGCTCCTTATAGACAGTAAACCCTATAAACCCTATAAATTAGGAAATATGTTATGGATGAGGAAACTGTGATTAAGAGAATTTCCGTAACTTTTCTCAAATTCAGAAGTATGATTCAAATCCAGGTCATTCTGAGTCCAGAGCCCATGCTCATAATTCTTATGCTATGCTGACTCCAACAGCAGCATCTAAAAACTTTAGGAAAACTGGTCTTGAGTTAATACCCAGTCAGAACACCTAAAAATCTGGTCTCAAAAATTTAAATTAATTACAATTTTCTCAAAAGAAACTAATTGGTCCTACTACTGAAGAAAATAATCATACTGGTAAACTTAACATTACTTAGTAATTAAATCAAACCCCACTGACACAAGATTTGCCATGCTTGTTGCTATCTCATTCATGAACTGTGAATTTGTAGTTAGATACCGGGATCAGTTACAGGGGGAAATGTCTGTCTAGTGGAAGGATCAAGCTGACACCATCTTAACCTTCACGTCTCAATCTTCCCCTCACCAGTGGTGGAAAACCAGAGGTACTCTCTGTGACTCCTAAAGATGAGAACGCATCACCTGTAATTTCTAGCCAAAATGTTTACTTTGATCTAATCAAGCATTTGGCCCTAACCTTCAATTTCAGGAATTACAAGAACCAGAGGAATAAACTAAATGACACTAAAAAATAAATAAATAAATGACACTAGGAGGAGGAAATGAGACAAATCCAGAAAGTGGGACATTTTCCAGAACAACTGGCCTGGTCTCTTCAACAAGTCAGTCTAGTGAAAAAAAGAGGCTGTCTAGATTAAAAGATGTAGGGTCGTAACATCCAGATGTACTACATGGTCATGCACTAAATTCTGCTTCAGACAATCCAGCTGCAAAGGACGCTGTAGAGGCAACTATGGAAATTGGAATATGACGGGTACTAAGTTAAGTTAAGACCAACTATATTAGTTGTGATCAAGACAATTTAGCTACAAAGGACAATGTTTCAATTTTTTAAAAAAAAACATACTCAAGTATTTAGAGGTAAAATGTTAAAATGTCTGCATATTACTTTAAGATACATTAAAAAAAAAACCCAAACCCGTTGCCTTCCAAGGAGTGCCTGACGGATTTGAACTGCCGTCTCTTCGGTTAGCAGCCAAGCTCTTAACCACTGTTTTACTAGGGTTTCCAAAATACCTAACACAAACATAAATAGCGTTTTGAAAAAGAATGGGGTCAACTGCAATCAAAAAAAAAAAAATTGAGTGTAAAAGGTTCAAGGTACATAAATCATGCTGCAGCGTCAAGAATCATGCTTACTTGGTCAAAACGATGTGTGGACAAAAAAGCTGTAATCTCAAAAGATCTCTTTCCACTGCCCTCCAAAGTGCAAAACAGAATATTTTTCAAATTTAAAGTAAAATATTAACTTAAAAAAAAATCCCTTAATATAATTTTAGACACAATTTCAGGCTTGTTATACCAAATATTCAGAATAACTAAAGAGAGGGACTAGAAAATCTGAAATTATACTATTCCAGAATAATTACAACTGAGGCAACAGGGAATGATAATTTTCATACTGCTATCTTTATTGCACATGCTTCGTTTCCATACCCTACATGGGAATTGCAGAGGGTTGCTACGAGTTCGAATTGACTCAGTGGCAACGGCTTTTGGTTTTGGGCGGCATAGTAGTTAAGCACTTGGCTGCTAACCAAAGGTTAAGAGCTCGAATCCACCAGCTGCCCCTTGAGAACCCTAAGGGGCAGTTCTACTCTGTCCTACAGGGTTGCTGTAAGTTGTAATTAATACCCTTGTACATGACTAAAAATGACTAGACATCCTTTATTCCAAGCACACAACTAACAAATAAGGAAGCAAAGTTCAAAAGTTTAGACAGTATCTGGGGAGAGAGGAGTTAAACTTCAGTTATACCTAACTCTGTTAGTGTTTCGTTATATGACTTCAGTTTAGTCACTGTGGTTGACAGTGCTGATTAATACCTGGGAGTAATGTAAAGGCTACCAAAGAAAAGTAGTAAAAGGCTTAGAGTTTTATCCAAGCTCAGACACAAGCAAGTTAGGAATGTGGAATACACATAAATTCTCTCCGTGGCGTCCACAGCCTAGTACAAAGATCAAAAGGTGGCTTTTTCTATGTGTTCAAGGAAATGAGCAATTTAAACAAACACCACCTGCCTTTGAGCATGAAAATAATAGATCCAAAAAATGAAACAAAACAAAAGTAATAAACGCAAACCTCAGGCCAAGCTGCCTGCAGATCACTTCTGCATCTGCATCATCCCATTGGTCATCACAAACAGTTCCCCACTGACCAGCGTGGTAGACTTCCACTCGGCCTTCGTACACACTGCTCCCTCCAACAAGGCGCAGGACCGGGAACATGGGGCCTGTGGAATGTGAAATTAAAAACGTTAAACCTATGTATTTAAATTGAGCTGTGTTATAGATTGGAAACCCTGCTCCAGACGGGGTGAGACCAGTGGGGAGTATCTTACGTGGCTGTTCATAGGCTTTTAAGACCCCAGACTCTACTCACCAAAGCAGAATGTAGAACACTTTCTTAATAAATTATGTTATGCCAATTGAGCTGGATATTCAGTGTAGGCTGTATCTTAAGCCAATTACTTTTGAATATGAAAGGAGCAGTTAAGGCACAGAAGCAAGCAAACACAAATGGAGAAAGACTGATGCCACACGGACATCATCAAGGAAGAGAGGCAAAGAAGCCGGAAGATAAGGGTTTTTCCCCAGAGTGAACAGAGAGAGCCTCCTTCTAGAGCCAGTACACTGAATTCAGGCTTCTAACCACCTTAACTGTGAGAAAATAAATTTCTGTACATTAAACCCACCCACTTGTGATATTTCTATTATAGCAGCACTAGGAAACAAAGACAAGCAATAAAATTAGGTATATTCTTTTTCTTTGCCATTCTCAATAATTAAAAAAAAAAAAGTTGCCTTGGAGTAGATTCTGACTCATGGTGACCCCATGTGTGTCAGGGTAGAACTGTGTTCCACAGGGTTTTCAATGGCTGATTTTTTGGAAATAGAGTGCCAGGCCTTCCTTCTAAGGTGCCTCTGGGTAGACTCAAACCTACAACTTCTTGGTTAGCAGCTAATCAGTAACCATTTGCACCACCCAAGGACTCCTTCTCAATAATTAGACAATATTTATTAAGCAGCTTGAGTGATATGCACACATACACACACATATCTAATGGTGATACTGACCAGTTAACACTTCTGATCAAGTAACATTCATATGACTAGCTCTTAAAAGGAAATAGTCTTAATTCACTTTTCCCCAACAACCTGTGAAACCAGAGAAGACACACTCAAAGGCTGTAGTTTACTGGAAGTATGTTAGATTTTTATGGTATTACGGTGGTGACACTGATTTTTTTTTTTAATTTACAATAGCTTGAGCATTACCAACATGCACTTAATAATAGCACTTACGTGTAGAGCAGATTTTCGCTACAGAATTATTTTTATATATGTGAAATCAATATAACTAATTATATTGGCCAGTAACTTCAAAAAACAATGTTGAAAATTCATTTGGGCATGAATCAGTTCACATTCACCGCCTTGGTTAAGAACCACCAAAGGCTTCCATTGTTATTTCCTTATCATAGTCTACTATGTCCTGATCTAGACCTTACCAGTCTCTGAATTTGTCTCTCCAATTCTGGCCTCATTTGCTAGCTGTAGCCACACTGCCCTCTTCCTTCTGTCCTGTAAACACTACAAGTTGGTTCCCACCTCAGGGTCTTTACACACGCTATTTCCTCTCCTTGGGATAAGTTACCACAGATTTTTACATGGCTGCCTCCCTCTCATCATTCAGGTCTCAACTCCAAAACACCCCTTCTTCCAGCAGCCCATCTAAACTACTTTAACTTAGCTGTTTAGACAGAACCCCAAGGTACTTTCTAATGCACTGCCTAATTTGGTCTTCCTCACAGTATTCACTTCTACCTAAAACTGTCATTTATTTATTGGTTTACATGTCAATTATCTGCCTCCTCCCAGCTGGAATTGAGGTCAGAGACACTGTCTTTTTATTCCACCTCTGTATTCTCAGTATCTGGAATGGTGATCAGCATCCAAAAAAACCCAAACCTATTAGCCTGACAAGTGATAGCAAAAGGCCCAGCAAGGATACCCTAAATTTTCATTCAATTTTGTTTAACAAACAGATATTAGGAATCTGTTGTATGCGAGATATTGCAGTAGGTGCTACTGGGTGCTCAACTGGGCATTAGATAGACCCTGCCCTTATGAAGTTCACTGCCTAGGGATGTGGTTAAAATAATACAGAGAAGAAATTCTCTAGATAACTCTGCATGGGTTCAGAAGAGAGTGAGCTTACTCGCAGTTGGATGTAGTTTAGGAATCTCTTGTGAAACAGCTGGTATCCGAAGTGGACCATAATGGATGGGTGGATTTTGGAAGTCAGAGATGGGGGAAGTGCAGCTGAAGCAAAATGAACAGTATGAACGAAGGTATGGAAACACTTTTGAATTGTTCAAGAAATAGTAAGGCAGTCTAATTTCTTTTCTTTTTTAATAAGTGGTGTATATGGGGAAAGTGAACAAGTGCAGTAAATATTAAGAAGTTTATTTGCAAACGCTAATAAGTTATCCACACGGAAATACACTTCTAATTCCTCCACAGTGTAAGTGGCTGACTATCAATGGTATTTGGCTATTGTCTTAGTTATCTAGTGCTGCTATAACAGAAACATCACAAGTAGGTGGCTTTAACAGAAATTTATTTTCTCACACTTTAGGAGGCTAGAAGTCCGAATTCAGGGTGCTGGCTCTAGGGGAAGTCTTTCTCTTTCTGTTGGCTCTGGAGGAAGACCCTCGTCTCTTTGAGCTTCTGCTCCTGGGTGACCCTCATGCAGCTTGGCATCTCTCTTCCCCATCTCTGCTTCTTTTGCTTGCTTGTTTAATTTCTTTTATATCGCAAAAGAGATTGACTTATAACACACCCTACATTAATCCCGTCTCATTAACAAAGACAACCCATTTCCAAATGGGATTATAACCACAAACATAGAGGTTAGGACTTAAAACACATATATTTGGGGGACACAATTCAACCCATAACAGCTATGCACACTTATATTTGAATACCAAACATGAGTTTTATGACAGAGAGCCAGGTAACTAAATATTTGCATATAGAACATTCTGATATTTGTAATGCAGTTTACTTATATAAGTGAACTAACACAATTTATAACTGTTCTTCCAAGTATTGTATATGAGCTTCTTATAGTTACTAAAGGCTAAATGGTGGTAAGAAACGTAATTTTCAAGAGTTATTATGTTTATTTTTCCTTTAACAGACTTTGACATGCAGAAAGTGATGGAAAATGTATATTTGCCCCATGTGGTAAGCTTGGAGCAGGAAAAAAAATTTTTTAGAAGAAATTTAAAACCATCTACAACCTACAGCCATTACGGCATATTACCTTGCATTTGCATTTTGTAATGTCATTTTTTTATTTAAAATATGTATTTTTCTTAGATATGTAATTACTGGAAACCCTGGTGGCATAATGGTTAAGTGCTACGGCTGCTAACCAAAGGGTAGGCAGTTCAAATCTACCAGGCGCTCCTTGGAAACTCTATGGGACAGTTCTACTCTGTCCTATAGGGTTGCTATGAGTCGGAATTAACTCAATGGCACTGGGTTTGGTTTTTGTTCTGGCTTATGTAATTATTACAATATAAAAATGTGTAAAGATGAAGTTTAGTTAACATTCTCCATCCCCTCAACAAACAAAAATCGTTTGGAAGAGAATTCAGTAAAGTAGCATAAAATAAAATTTTGTTGCCTATATTATATATATATATGCGCACACACACACACAGATGGAAACCCTGGTGGCGTAATGATTAACAGTTCGGCTGTTAACCAAAAGGTCAGCAGTTTAAATCCACCAGGCACTCCTTGGAAACCCTATGGGGGCAGTTCTACTCTATGCTCTAGGGTCCCTATGAGTTGGAATCAACTCAATGGCAACAGATTTGGTTTGGTTTCCTGGTACTGAAGCCATAGTGTTAATTACCATATACCCTAGTTATATGCTTGGAAGAAGGCTTCATGCAAGATAGCAATCCATTTCTAGGGAATGTGCTACCTACAACCCAAAGGAGAACGCTGATATCATGATTATATTCCATTCTACAAAGAAAAAATATTTTGTTGTATTTGCTGTATTTTATATTTGGTTTCAAGAGGATTTTCCATTTAGATTCCATTATGATTTTCCATTACCAAAAGATACGTTTCATGTACAGTGTGTAGTACCAAACCAAACCTAACCCACTGCCATCGAGTCAATTCCAACTCATAGCGACCCTAAAAGTATATAGTACAGTATAACATATATATGTATATATAATCTGTATATATCCAAAACCAAACTAAACCCATTGCCATTGAGTCAGTTCCGACTCATGGTGACCCTATAAGACAGAGAGAACTGCCCCATAGGATTTCCAAGGAACAGCTGGTAGATTCAAACTGCCGACCTTGTGGTTAGCAGCCAAATGCTTAACCACTACGCCACCAGGGCCATATGTATGTATACAGTATATAATATTCTCATAAGCATATAAAATTGAAGACTTTTTAAAATGAGAAATTATATAAAAATAAAATGAGATTTCAGTTGTTAGATGCACTCATTTGAAGACTATTTGAAATGTAGAATACGATGATTCAGACTTACAGCTGTGTGTTTAAATTCTCAAGGAAATGATTTAAAATAAGACAATCTTATCATCTGGAACCAGGTCTGAAGCACAGTGAAAGTAAAATAAGAGAATATATATTTTTTTTTTTTACCATGGGAGAAGCTACACGTGACAGCAGCTGCCATCTTCTGAGGACACGCCTCACCCTGCCAGATGTCTTTTTCACAAAGCAGTATATTTTCTTCATCTCCTCGGCAATGAACATTGCTCCAATAAATGGGAATAAGGCCCAGTCCAGAAAACGGTGTTTGTTTTGCTACTCCTTTTCTTCTGGGAATAGAATGATCGATGTTAGAGTTAAAAAGTGTAGGTGACATTCTTCTTTATCAAACTATTTACATTTTAAAAAATGGATAAAAACCAACAAAGATGAATATGGAAAAAAATGAAAGAAAGAAAAACAAAATGGATTACATAAATTTCAAGGAAATCGAAATGCCAGATTGGAACTTGGGTTGATCATCTACGGCAACCTGAATGTGTTTTTAACAATCTTGAATAGCTATTGATAAGTACGTGCCTTTACTACCTATGGCTGTCTTTAGAAGAAAATGGGCACATACTGTAGATATAAAAATGGGGTCTTGAAGACCTCATAGGAGTGTGGCATGGAGCCCAATAAGGCTTGGATTCTGGTCTGGACTCAGCTGCAAATCACTCTCCAAGGCTCTGTCTTCTAATGTGTAAAAATGAGAACTCTGGATGCTTGAGGCTTCTTTCTGACTCCAGTATTTGGGGCTAGCATTTTCAAAATGAGTATTATTACTGCATCTAAGCAAGATAAGATCAAGAGAGCAATCTATTTTATAATTTTTAAAATCCTACATGTATATTCTTTGCTAGTAAGACTTTGAAACTCATTATTAAGATAATAATTTGCAGATGGGCCCTACTCTTAGCCCATCTGATCCACATATTTTTTAAAAATAACCTCTGATATGTACAAACTGATATAAAAATTTTTTTAAAAATCAAACACTTATCTGATGAACATGGTAATCTCTAGAATCGTCTACATGCTACCCCTTCCGTCAATCATACGGTAAATATTTGGGGTATGTCTAAAATATGAATATGTCTCAACAGCAATAAAGCTGGGTTGCTCTGTTGTTATCATGCAATTTTTTTTAATAGACTGGTAAGAGATGACATAAGTAATTAGATGGGCTAACCTGAAGTTTATGTTGCTGAAGATAGTTTACATCCTTTCATCAATAAAAAGACTAGTAACCACACTGCAGTTCACATCTCCATTACATTATCCTTGCTTTCTTTATGTTTGAGCTCATAGGAAATTTGTTTTTTTATTACCTGATTTCAAGGGGTAATAAAAACACATGTAGATATATATATCAGGTGAGACCAGCCTACAAATTTGTTACAGCTGCTGGTCCTCAAAGGAAAAAGTATCAAGTCAATATTCATTGTGATTTGCCCACTTGCCAACAGCTGTTTGCAAGGCTAAATATTCATTGATAAAATTAGTAATTAACATTCCTAACAATTTTATAGACTCGGAAATTACTACTTCTTTCATCCTGATTTGTACTAGCCCTCATTTCTAAAAATAGCTAAATTCATTTAATTTAATACCTTTAATGCCTTAGCTCCACTTGCTTCTCTAATAGCATTAAAAGTCTGATCATTTGAATAAAACTTAGACCTTCAAGGTTTACTGAAATACCTTTACTAAATACCTATTCCTCCAACCTTCCCAGTGGCAAGACAGGAGGGAGCTGACAAATTAAAGTTCTTACTGTTTTGACTAGATTTGAGTAACTGCCCCATTTGTACCGTCAAATTAGATATCACCACTCCCTGGTTATTAATCCAAAATCTTTGTAAATTGCAAATCCTTTTTTTTTTCTTCAGTCTTTTAGACCTGCATTTTTAATGAGAAGGGTATCTCCCATGCTTTCTAAAGATCTCTGGAAATAAAGGCCAGAAAAACATATACTGTGTACACTTAGGAAAAAATACGTAAGATGCAAAAACAGGACAGCCAAAATGGAGCTTTCTGCTCCTAGTGAAGCTCAATGGCACAGGCATAAAGGTGCTGGGACTGGTGGAAGTCAGTATACACGGACCTGTTTTAAAGAGCATATCTACAGTTATGGAGGAGTTGGTCCCTGAGCCGAGGACCACAGCCTCTCAGAATGGCTGGACACTGCGGGGGTTAATCAAAGCACCTAAGGCCCAGGACAACATCCCTTAATCCATTCCAGAAAAAGAACACAGGTTCTTCCTTCACACACACACACACACACACACACACAAAATGAACTTGTCGGTGTCTAAAAGCAGGAAGTTAAAAGCCAATGAACCACTTGAACAGACATTTCACCAAAGAGGACATTCAAATGGCCACCAAAACACATGAAAAGATGCTCAACATCATTAGCCATTAGCCATCAAAGAGATGCAAATCAAAATCACAATGAGATACCACTTCATTCCCATTAGGATGGCTAAGATACATTAAAAAAAAAAAAAAGCCAATGAATCTTGAAAACATTATGCTGAGTGAAGCAAGCCAATTAACAAAAGGACAAACACTGTATGATCTCACTTACATGAAATACCTAGAACAGGCAAATATATAGAGATCAGAGTATAATAGTGGTTACCAAGGGTAGGAGGGAGGGGGAAAGGAGGAATCACCACTTAGGAAGCGCTGAAACTCTGTTTATATGTTGGGAAATTTGGCAATGGATATTGGTGATGGTAGCACAACAGTATGGAGCTGGTTGGTGTCACCGAACTGTACACATTAAAGAAGTCGAATTGGTGAATGTTGTGTCATCTACGTTTTACACTAACAGTAATAATAAAGCCCATGACAACAACTTAGGCTGCACAGGCTACTGAAAAATTACAATGCTTAGACTCAAATTACTTGCTTCCTAGACCTAAACAGCTATTTTTTTGTTAAAGCCAAAGACCAAAAGATACTTTTAACTTTTGTCCACTTAGCATTTGCTTGTGTCTTAGTTCTGTGGGGGTAGTAATACCTGAGGTACAGTTGTGTGTTAGAGAACTCATTCTTCCTGCTTGGGCCCTTTCTTTATAGCTCTTTTGCAGAGAGTGAGAATGAGGAAAGAGAGTGAGGAAGGAAGGCGTAACCTTTTCCATTGCAATGATGGATGTCTATCATTATTCTCAGATGTGAGCAGACTGCTTTGGTCAGGGATGGGGAAACTCACCCAAGCTGCAGCTGGTGACAAATGACCGATGCGTCAGAATCATCCCAGTGGCTGCTACAGACCGTGCCCCAAGCACCATTTGCAAATACTTCCACTGTGCCTTCAAACTCATTCTTGCCACCTCGAAGTCGTACTGACCCTAAAGTGAAAAAAGAATCCCCAAATCCCTTAATAGCAAATAACCATTTGAACACACTGGGACAGTTCTCAGTAAACATGATTTTCACACTCAAGTGGAGCCAGAATAATTCAGTCCCACTGTTCACAACACATGCTTCTGCCTTTAAATTGGGATTTAACGTTCACAGCACATGCTTCTGCCTTTAAATTGGGATTTAACAAGCTTTTTTGTAATAAACATCCTGATGTCGATGCAAATTATAAAATGTAATGTAGTTATTAAAAAAAAAAAAACCTGCTGCCGTTAAGTGGATTCTGACTCATAGCGACACTTATAGGACAGAGTAGAACTGCCCCATAGGATTTCCAATGGCCGTAGTCTTTATGGAAGCAGACTGCCACACCTTTCTCCCAAGAAGCAGCTGGTGGATTTTAACCGATAACCTTCCAGTTAGCAGACAAGAACTGAACTACTGCACCACGAGGGCTCCTTAATGTAGTTATGCTTTCTTTTTTTAATTGAAGTAGACAGTCCAATCGTAATCTTAAAAGGGGAAAAATGAAAGGGTATGACGAATGCCTAATGTTGAATTCCAAATATTAGATTACATCACATATTAATTCCTCATCAATGTATTACCTTCTAACTTCACACGAGACAAGAGATAAGAAACACAGCACCAAAATTCAATAATCTACTTAAAAAATAACTGTAATTTGCTATGTTACAGCTTCCTTCTATTTGATCTGCTCATCCACTAATGAAGAATAAAGTGCTTTTTTCCCTTTTAACCTCAAGCAGTAGTCAAGACATTTCTAAAGACTATGTCCATGACTTCAAAAAGGTATGAATTAGCTTTGCAAACCCTACCGAATGTTGTTGTTGTTGCGTGCCGTCGAGACGATTCAGACTCCTAGTCAGAATAGCGACCCTGTAGGACAGACTGCCCCACAGGGTTTCCAAGGAACGGCTGGTGGGTTCGAACTGCCAGCCTTTTGGTTAGCAGCCTGAGCTCTTAACCACTTTGCCACCAGGGCTCCTGCCTAATGTTAGTCTTATGAAAACTGCTACTAGATAGAGTGGTTTAGTATAAATGATGAAGATCAAAAGCCACAGTCTTCAGTATGGATTACACCTTAACATAAAGAAAACAAAAATCCTCACACTGGACCGATAAGCAACATCAGGATTAATGGAGAAAATATGGAAGTTGTCAAGGATTTCATTTTACGTGGATCCACATCAACGGCCATGGAATCAGCAGTCAGGAAATCAAATGACAGACTGCACTAGGCAAATCTGCTGCAAAAGACCTTTTTAAAGTATTAAAAAGGACTAAGGTGCGCCTGAGCCAAGCCACAGTATTTCCAATCGCCTCATATGCATGCAAAAGCTGGACAATAAATAAGGAAGACCAAAGAAGAACTGATGCCTTTGAATTCTGGTGTTGGCGAAGAATACTGAATACATACCGACTCCTAGAAGAATTAACAAATATGTCTTGGAAGAAGTACAGCTAGAATGCTCCTTAGAAACGAGGATGACTAGACTTCTTCTCCTGTACTTTGGACATGTTGTCAGGAGGGACCACTCCCTGGAGAAGGACGTCATACTTGGTAAAAGTAGAGGATCAGCAGAAAAGAGGAAGACCCTCAATGAGATGGATTGACACAGTGGCTGCAACAATGGGCTCAAACATAGCAACAATTTTGAGGATGGTGCAGGACCAGGCAGTGTTTCATTCTGCTGTGCATGGGGTCCCTATGAGTCACAACTGACTCCACAGCACCTAACAACGACAGGGTCCAGGAGAAAATAATTGCTGAAGTGGTGCTGAGTTTCTGTGTAGGGTGAGGAAAAACATTTGGAAATGGCTACACAACATGGTGAATGTAATTAATGTCACTGAATTGTACACTTAAAAATGGTTATACATATTTAACCACAATATATACTTTTAAAGGGGTTGGAAAAAAATCATAATGAAAGGAAATGGAAACTCTCCTTGTTGTTGTTGTTGGTAGGTGCCGTCGAGTTGGCACCATGCACAACAGAACGAAATACTGCCCAGTCCAGAGCCATCCTTACAATTGTTGTTATGAAACTCTCCTTACCCAATCCTTACACATCGTAAATAATCTAATGTGCGTATATTCACAATAAAATATTGCCTAAATCATCACAAAACTATCAAGAAGAAATGAATGCGTGTGTATCATTTAAATGATTAAGGCACTTAAAGATAAGAAGGAGAAAACCCTGCATAAAATCAATTATTACCATAACATCCGTATAATGGCATGGATAGAGCTGGAAATAGTTTCCAGGTCAACTATCAGCGCCACCATCATTTCTCAGACTCTCTGAACGTGCTGTGATGGCCTGAATTCATTTAGCCCTATCTGCTATAAATTTTTTTTTTTTTTTTGCTGTATGGCTAGAAATTCAGACTGCTCATTCAATTTCCTTTACCAATGAATACAAATATTTGCAATTCTGAAATGCAATTTGCATGTCAATGACCAGTTAATTCTTTCTTAAACTCCACTCCCAGCCCCATCATCCCTAGCACACTACACTTTCCAAGCAGTGCCCCAGCAGAGTTTATCATTTCCTGAGAACCATTAAAACTCCTAAAGTACTCGCCTTGGTCTCAGGGTTTCTGTTTATTAAAAAACAAAAAACCCGTTGCTGTCAGGTCGATTCTGACCCCTAGCAACCCTATAGGACAGAGTAGAACTGCCACATAGAGTTTCCAAGGAGAGCCTGGTGGATTTGAACTGCCAACATTTTGGTTAGCAGCTTGTAGCTCTTAACCACTACACCACCAGGGTGTCCATGTGTTTATTAACGGCGTATCATTCTATGAGGTTCACAAATCTTCCAGTAATTATTTGAAAGATCTTTTTTCTTAGTATCAGCATAATAATATGCTTCTTAGGTATTAAAAGTCTAAACACACCATTTATACCACTATGCATTTAAGATAGGCAGAAGTTTTGTTTGTTTTTGATTTTAAGAAGCTATATATTTTTTTTTTTTATGGACCTAAACAAAGGCAACTGAGCAATTTCAGCAATAACTATCTCCTAGATTCCTGTCCTTTCTACTCCCCCACGCCCCTCATCTCCAAACCTAAGCAAAGATCCAATCATTCAACAAACAACTTTCAAAACTTCAGGTATTACTTTATGCATTACACCATATTGGCTTCTGTCACTATATTTGAAATATTGCAACTGATCTAGCAGACATTTTATGGGAATAGAAGCATAAGACAGCCTGAAGAGTTTCTGTACACTGCAGGACAGCAGAGGAGTGGCTTTCTGGTTATCCTTGATTTAGGAGATAATACTGGAGTCATTATGCCCTGTCCTTGAGCATAAAGAATGTGCCCTAGCTGGAGCTGGACTCACAAGGACTCACGAAGACACATCAACTGGGCCTTGAGGTATAAAGACAATATCTAGGATCAGCTAAGATCAGCAACCTTGGAAAATATCTTTTAGGGAACCATAAACAAATCATAAACAGAGCACAAAAGACCCATTACTTTCCACTCTTATCTTTTTCTTTTAGCATTTAGTGAATAGTAAGATTTGTTGGGTCGCTATGAGTCGGAATCAACTCCACGGCGACAGGTTTTGTTTTAACATTTGTTGAACCGGTGAAGACCCTGCTGACTATCGTTTCTAAAGCTGAACTAATGGTTAAGAAAGGTGATTCAAAATGTAGAATCACTGTGATTTGGCAGTTTTTAGCCAATCTGTGAGAGGATGAAGCTTTCAATAATTTTACCCACTTGTAACATTAATATATACTGATGATTCTGTAGTATTCTTTCACAGACATGGCTCTGGCAGCATGCTTGTCCATTTCCCACTTTTGCCTCTTTGAACAGACACTGAATAAAACCTTTCTTTTTGCTTTACTATAGCTCTGTGATGATTTTCCCTAGAACATCCTACTTTTCGGGCTGATCCTACAGTTGAGGCTGATGTGTCCCAAACCCGTACAAATCTGCAGAAGGGTTATGCATTTGCACAAACTTACAGGAGCACAATTACTAGGTGGAAAGGGGGAAATATCCTTAGCTCAGTGAAAAAGAAATAAAATGAAACAGTAAAAAAAAAAAAAATCCACAAGGGTCAAAGCCCAGTAAACTAATTTCTACTGCTATATTAGTAACAATAATGTTATTCAGACAAATTCTAGACCAAATTCTTTGCCTGGTAAATATCACTCAATTGTCAGCATCTTGTATTATCAAGAACTACTCCCTCCTCCTCTTCTCACACTCTCCTACTCCAGCCAAGCACTCTGAGATGCTCCACGTGGACTCAGCTAATGTCTCTGGACCACCCCCTTCTCGTCCAATGGCGCTGGAGTTGTACCGTCAAAAAGTCACTCAAGTTCCAATTTGATGGAAACTGTCCTAGTCTAAATATTCTTGTTAAAAAATATCCTGACAACTCTAATAATAACCAATTTAAAATTTGAAGTCTCAGACAGAGGGTTTAGGTCAACTATATATATATATATATATTTTTTTTTTTTTTTTTTTTAGGCATTACAAATTTACACACCAAAACAGTAACGGAAGAGAATTTGCAACTCTAAAAAACCAAAAAATTCTTTGCTATGGAGTCGATTCTGACTCATAGCAACCCTATAGAACAGAGTAGAGCTACCTCACAGAGTCTCCAAGGAGCGGCTGATGAATTTGAATTGCTGACCTTTTGGTTAGCTGCCGTAGCTCTTAACCACTATGCCACCAGGACTCCCTGTGACTCTAAGGCTCTGCTGAAAGGAGCTCTGGTGGTGCTGTGCTTAAAGTGCTCGGTTGGTTTGAACCCCCCAGCCACTCCACAGGAGAAAGATTTACAGCCTTGCAAACCTTATGGGGCAGCTCCGCTCTGTCCTACAGAGGCGCTGTGAGTCAGAATCGAATAGACGGCAGTGGATTTTTGTGCAAGCTATGCAGGGAGTCCTGGGTGGTGCAAAGGACTAAGCGCTGACTACTAACCAAAGGTTGGACACTGGAATCCATTCAGAAGCACCTCAGAAGAGAGATCTGGAGATCTACTGCCAAAAATTTACAGCCTTGAAAACACTATGGACTACATCTACTATGCACACATGGGGTCACCATGAGTCAGAAATGACTGGGTGGCAGAGTTTTAAGGCTATGCATGATGGAATGTCAGGGAGAGGGACCCCAAGAGTGCATAAAATTAATTGCTGCAAAAAAAAAAAAAAAAAAGCAAATGTCTGCCAGTACTGCAACTACCTAAATGTTTTTGTTGCTAGCTGCTGTTGAGTTGCCCCCAACTCATCAGCACCCCATGCACAAAGGAATGAAATGCTACCTGGTCCTGCACCATTCCGTGACGGGTTGCAGATCAGACTAGTATGATGCACAGGGTCTTCACTGGCTGCTTTTCAAAAGCAGATCACTAGGCTTTTCTTCTTAGTCTGCCTTAATCTGGAACCTCTGCTGAGACTTGTTCAGCATCATAGGAAGAGGCAATCCGCCACTGACAAACCACTTGAATCCAGGTCTCCCACATGAGAGGCAAGACTCTGCCACTAAGTCTCCAATATCTCACCTAAAGATAAAAGGTGCCAGTGTGCTACAATGCTCAGAATCCTACTATCTTAATTCCCTGACAAAAATTTTAACTTACTTTTAGTTTACTATCATTTTTCTTCTATGTTTTATAAAGGAAAGGGAATGAACAAGATTGATGTTACAGAAATTTGCTTTATTACAACTCTGCAAGAAAACAGGAATTCCCAAAACTGAGGGACTCTCAAGAAGGATTCACTTTAAGCGTTGTATTAGTTTCAATCAGCACAAGGTAAGCCTAAGAAGAACAGGTGACTGGATTAAACTTCCCTTCCCAAGTCTTATTTCAGCTTTGAGGCTGCTATGGTATTAACCTCCTTGGACATCTAGAGATCTCCCTTCTCATACTCCACACTTCAACCAAAAACCAAACCCACTGCCACAGATTCGATTCCTACTCATGGTTGCCCTATAGTTTAAGAGGTCTTAAAGAAATAGTAGGAAAATAACCAAATGAGCGGGTGACCTTTGTTTTATAAACCCAGTTCATGTCAACATACAGCAAACAAAGTAAAGTGCCTAGAAAACTTGAAGCACTTACTGAGGAAGATCAAAGACTACAGCCTTCAGTATGGACTACTCCTGAACATGAAGAAAATGAGAATCCTCACAACTGAACTGATAAACATCATGACAAATGAGGAAAAAATTGAAGTTGTCAATGATTTCATTCTACTAGGATCAATAATCAATGTCCATGGAAGCAGCAGTTAAGAGATCAAAGAACATATTCCACTGGGTAAATCTGCTGCAAAAGACCCCTTTAAAGTGTTAAAGATGTCACTTTGATGACTAAGGTGCACCTGACCCAAGTCATGATTTTTTTGGATCACCTCATAAGCATGCGAAAACTGGACACTGAAAAAGGAGGACAAAAGAATTGATGCATTTGAACTGTGGTGAAGAATACTGAATATACTGTAAGCTGCCAAAGGAAAGAACAAATCAGTTTTGGAAGAATACGACCAGACCGCGTATTAGAAACAAGAATGGCAAGGCTTTGGCTCACTTTGGGCATGTCATCAGGAAAAACCAATCTCTAGAAAAAGACATCATGTTTGGTAGAGGGTCAGCAAAAACAGCCATTACAATGGACTCACACATACCAGTGATCATAAAGATGGCACAGGACAGGTCAACGTTTCGCTCTGTTGGCCATTCTGTTATACATAAGGTCGCCGTGAGTCAGAGCTGACAGGATGGCAACTGACGACAACATTAAGTTAACTCCTTATATGGTACTTATAGAATAGCATTCACTCATTTGAGGAGAAAGATAAAACAGAAAAACATAGATCCATTTCAGTAGTGTTTTCTGAATAGAATTATTAATATTTTTTAAAATCCTTTAAAAATGGCAGTTTATTTGATAAATGAGTAAAAAAAAATCATGTTCTCACACAAATCCATTCTCATCTATTCTTGAACTTCACAGATGTACAAAACAGTTAATAATTAGTTATTTCTGTTTTTCTGATCTAATAGGAAGGATGCATGCTGGTGACATTAAACCATTGTTCGAATCCTTGACAAAAAGTATACCTAAAGCTGTGAGTTATATAGAAGTTTCAGTTTACGAAGTATTTAAAAGGAATAAAAAAGAGGCCATTACATGTTGGGCAATTTAGTACACATACCTGACAGATAAACAAAATGCTGTCTTATACTAGATGCAACATTATGGGAAAATATATTAAATGGCCATTTCCTATCTTAATTATGAAATACATTTTTTAAGAAATCACAGTATCTGAAAACAACTGGTTTAGGGACCTGTTAGTTAAAATTTTCAAGTACAGTAGTGGGTGCTAGGTTAATTCTGATGTCATTTTCTTTCTACACCCTATTTGACAGTACAAAGGTATACCATTTTTATTTATGATTACATTCACCCCTAACTTCAACCTGTTCAGCACTGACAAATAGTAAATTTTATTCAAATCATCCCAGGTAGAAGTGAAATCAATTCATCTTTTAACATACAGCATCCCCTTGAACTAAGGTCTAAATGAACTCTATATGCCTCCATTAGTTCACATCTATAATTCATATTAATTTTTCATTTATTATTCATGTAGCTACCTTATCACTGAGAAAACTGAAACAGTCTAGTTCAAAATGAGAGAACACCCTCGGAATAACCATTTCTACCAATTCACATTGTGCTATTAGAAATTTATAAATCTCATAAATTACTTCTTGGTTTAAAACATTATATAGTATTATGCAACTGAAGCAGCCTCTACCTACACTAACAATATATGCACGTCTGTTTAAAAGAAATTTTTCACAAATTGTGAGTCCCTGACCTAGTTACATACAAGCAAATGGTATGGGGATTACCATTTCATTGCACAGCACTGAATAATGAAATTAAGCTCCAGCTGATAGGAATCCTCTTATCTGTCTTCCACAGCATGTATCACAGGGAAGAGAATGAAAATGCTTATCATTCTTCCGGCACCTCAATCAGGCCAGGTGTCCTCAGAGGACACAGCGATTTCCTGTTCATCTTTGTAAATGCTTCCTCTAGTGTGAGCTCAGGAAACGTCTGATGAATGAATGAAACCTATCCGTGTCTTATGCCTAGAATCAACATTTTTCACACTTTGTGTTCCCTCTGGTGGTCCTAATAAAAAGTGTTGATGCTGACTTTTCATGTGTGGCCTATAACGGGAAAATAATCTCATTACTTTAATGTTCTGTATATTGTATACTGTAAATTTTTTATTGATATCGTCATGCCGATTTGTAGAAAAAACGAGGAGTGAGGGGGCTACCCTGAAAAAGCTAAGATGCTGTTGCTGTTAGGTGCCGTCAAGTGCGTTCCGGCTCATAGTGACCCTATGTACAACAGAACGAAACACTTCCCAGTCCTGCGCCATCCTCACAATCCTCGTTATGCTTGAGCCCATTGTTGCAGCCATTGTGTCAATCCCTCTTATTGAGGGTCTTCCTCTTTTTAGATGACCCTCTACTTTACCAAGCATGATGTCCCTCCTGACAACATGTCCAAAATATGTGAGACAAAGTCTCGCCATCCTTGCTTCTAATGAGTATTCTGGCTGTACTTCTTCCAAGACAGACTTGTTTGTTCTTCTGGCAGCCCCTGGTACATTCAATATTCTTTGCCAACACCATAATTCAAAGTTATCAATTCTTCTTTGGTCTTCCTTATTCATTGTCCAGCTCTCACATACATATGAGGCAATTGAAAACACCCTGGCTTGGATAAGTTGCACCTTAGTCCTTAAAGTGACATCTTTGATTGTTAACACTTTAAAGAGATCTTTTGCAGCAGATTTGCCCAATGCAATGTGTCATTTGATTTCTTGACTGCTGCTTTCATGGGCCTTGAATATAGAGTAGAATTGCTTCATAGGGTTTTCCTGGCTGCAATCCTTACAAGAGCAGATTGCCAGGCATTTCCTCTGTGGTGTCACTGTGGGGTTCCCACCTTTAGGGTAGTAGACAAGCACTGAACATTTGTGCCACCCAGGGACTTCCATCCTGCCACAGGTCTAAGGATAAAAGTCATACTTAGAGGATGAAGGAGCCAAGAGGATAACAAAGAAACAGAGCTGTAGCCCTGTTATACCATGCGAGAGCCTGCCCAGCACATGGACTTCTTGCGATATGAATAATAAATCTCCTTATTGTTTCTGACATTTTCGGTCGTATTTTCTATTCTTCATCATCAAAATCATCCTAACTGATCCACAACCATACCCAAACACATAGCCAGCATTTGCTTTCTTCTCCAAAATTTCCATAGGCATCTGTATTTTTGCATAGTCATTTTGTATCCATCTTCCCCCTTTATCATAAGAATTTCCCTGTTTTTATATATAGTCTTTACAATTATCACTGTAGCCCCTGCATAATAATAATAAAAAAAAGAATCGTATATGATGCGATTGAAAATACCATGGCTTGGGTCAGGCGCACCTTAGTCTTCAACGTGACATCTTTGCTTTTCAACACTAACGCTAATGCTTTTCAGAAGTAGACTGCGGGTCCTTCTTCCTAGCCTGTCTTAGTCTGGAAGCTCAGCTGAAACTTGTCCTCCATGGGTGACCCTGCTGGTATCTGAATACTGGTGGCATAGCTTCCAGCATCACAGCAACACGCAAGCCCTCACAGTACGACAAACTGACAGACACGTGGGTGAAGGTTACCTTAGTGCACAAGAAAAGAGTGACCATATGTATACATACTCATGGGTAATAGTGCAGAAAAGGTAAAGTAGTTAGATACCTCATCTTCCCTCTAAAGAATCTTCAATCTAGTTAAGAGTCAGATATGCCCCAAATCAAAAGTATTTTACAATCTGCCTTAGCCTGAAAAGCAGATTGAGCTAAATATTCAGTATCCAGCCAGTGAATATATCAAATCCGGTATTGCTGATAAATGTTTTTCAGCACCTGCTACATGGACTCTAGATGTGGCTTTAAAAAAAAAAGAGTGGGGACAGCTTTCAGCCAACTTTTTAATTAACATTCACTTCCAACAACAGATGGACTTCATAGAGTATATCCCGTAAACAATAACACTTGTCCCATAGGTCTGCTTTCTCTATTTGAATCAAGAGATTTGGGGTTGGGTTGGTGCATATGCATAGGTTAATGTGACATGACAAAAACTGAGATCTATGAGTCATTCTCTCTGGTAAAATCTCAGCATTATCATTTATTCTTCCCATTTTACCATCAATTTTCAGCCACCTATGATTGAGGTCTACTTGATATAACAAAGAGGAGCTGCTAGCACAGCGTCAAGCAAGTCACCCATCTGACATACCAACCAGAGACCAACCCTCCCATTCAAGAGTCTAAATCATTGCAAGGTATTGCTGGGGAGTGGGAGGCGGAGGAGAGGAGCGATCAAATTTTGTTAAGAGCTCAAGAATCTGCATTTTAAGAAGTTTTGAGGTGATTCTGATGTCTACTTTGTGAACTTTTCTGCTGGGCTGATATGAGGCGACCCACTGGATGATTCTTCGTCACTAATTTGCAAGTCTTATACAACTAGGGCCCAGGCATCACGTTTCCCACTCCCAGGTATTTAAGCCACTGGCACCTCCATAGACCCTCCCCGCCAACTGAACCCGTACACCCTGCCCTGGTTCACCTGAGAGACCAGGATGTGGGACTGCCTCTGTCTCCTCCCCAGCCCCCTCCCCGTCAACTGGGCTCAACTAACTCTCCACCGTGGAGGTACTAACTTCCTCATTTCTCTCCATGCAACTGGATACCTGACTCCAGCTACCAGTTTATTTTTTAAAGGAGAGATCTCATTACTATAAATTCTTCTTTTCTTTTGCCCTTGTTACTTTTCATAAAAGAAAAAAAAAAGGCCATTGAGATTTTCAAGTCATAAGACACTGGAAATCCTGTGCATTGGGCCAAACATAATTTCCTTCTCTATTTCTTTTAGGCTACCCTTTATCTACAAAAAGAGGATCACTATACAGCACAGGTATTTCCACCTGGGTACACAAGTAAAGAACTAGAGCAAAATAAGCTGCGAGGTGAAAATGTGCATAATTAACCCCATTTTCTTCTACATACCAGGATGCCCTCTGGTAGCTTCATCTATAAGACATTATAAGGTTGCTACAAGAATTAAATGAGAAAAGGAACATAAAGTGCTTGATCCATCATCCAGCACAGAATGAATCCTTAATAAATTCTGTTATTATCAGACCAGGTCATTCTGTACACATGCTCAGAGCTAGGAAGGTCTTTACAATTAATCCATTCAAAAACCACTTTCTTCCAGATGAGGAAAACAAATATCAAAGAGTCTTACCCACCATTGCATAGCTACTGACAGCCAAAACTGACACCAGTGTTTTCTAAAACACAATAACACAATTCAATATTCTTTTCACTTTTCAAGGATACTTCTAGTTCACACACCTAACTGAAATATAGGGCCAGGAAAGTTGTAAGATTCAGAACATGCCAGTCATTTCCAAGGTGTGGACTGTGCCTAGCCAGCACCTGAGGAGTAAATGGCAGAGTGGAAAGCTTTACATACCAGGACTCGGTCTCTGAAAGTAAT
Organism: Elephas maximus indicus; assembly: GCF_024166365.1. Lineage (NCBI taxonomy): Eukaryota > Metazoa > Chordata > Mammalia > Proboscidea > Elephantidae > Elephas > Elephas maximus. The sequence goes on along the minus strand of NC_064823.1, from coordinate 31,000,030 downwards.
TCAACTATTATATAGCCAATTACTTTCCTTTTTTGTGTGGGGTGGGAAGGCATTTATTTCCCATTTGGGTGGTTTCTTTTGTTTCCGTTGTGTTCAGTCACTTTACTCCAGGAAGTACACACAACTATTGCACAATCTTTGGGGTTCTGTCTAGTGAGAGTTAGCTATGAACATAAGGCATTGTGAAGCGTCTGAATGGCTATTAGATTTAAGTATTTAAATATATTCAACTAAAGGAGGTGGGCTGAGAAACTCAAGGACAAGCTACTTTCCTCATTTGGACTATAAAGCTGAAAGAGTTATGTATCAGAGAGCAATAGATTACTGTAGTTTTTTTTTTAACTTTGAATCCTATTCATTTTTTATGTGTATATATTTTATATATATAAAGGGAACTTGTGTGTACTTTCCCACATTTATTCCTTAATAATTCTGCACACTTAACCATTTATAAAACTAAGAAAAATAGGAAAAGAAAAAAAATTGTCAATGGTTGCCAAATCTGAGATTTTACTACAAATAATTTTTTACAGTAAATAATAAGACAATGCTAGGACTCTTTGCTCGATACCACCTCAAGTATTTTATACCATATTTGCATTCTGTCCCTGAAACACGAGTATAGTGATGACTTCATTCTCTAGGACGAAGGATAATTGATCTTAACCTTCCTATCACTTTCCTTTAACCCAAAGCACTAATGCAATTGAAGGCACAGATAAATAATACTTCTGTAGGAAAAAATGACATCAGAAAAGCTAACCTCCAAAAAGATACAAAGTGCAAGTTTCAGGGTCCCAATTCATGGAGCCGCTGACTGACCTGCTCCGATGGAAAGCTGCCAAAAAAATGTTTCAAGGGGAATTCAAACTTCAAAGGACATAAGGTTTTCTTCCCCAGTTGTTTATAAATAAAAGAAGGTAAAAAAAAAAAAAACCCTAATATTAAACAAAACCCCAACAATTCAGAATGAGGCACTGTTAAAAGGCAAATTTTTCATTTACATTCAATTTATTATAATGTGATGTTTTTATTGCCACAAAACTTAAGTGTCTTACCAATTTTATCTCTTCATATTACTAACTAATCCCAAGTTCCCACAAATAACATATAAATCTGAATGATGGAAATCTGAAAAACTGCATTTAACTATACCAAGTGGTTTCTACACTACCATTCCACCCATTTTCCCTTTTTCTTTCTTTTACTCCCTGATGATGTTTACCATATTGTGCCCCAGAATGTGAACATCATTTTGACAAGCGTATTTTGGCCCAGGACCTCTTAAAAAGATTTAACGTTACAAAACTAGAAAAACGCAAATTTTGCCATACTTTTTCAAACAGATCCATGATGGGATTAAATAGGCAAAAAGCTTACCGCATTTTTTGCAAATGAAGATTTATGGGGAGGGGAGGAGGGTATTGGTTGTCATATTACATTTATTATTTCCCTTTCCAAAACAAGTAATTAGCAACTTTATCTTCTTTTCTTTGCCTCTTTTATGTAAATATGGTAACACCCTCAAGGCAAGCATATCTGGAGAACTCACATCCACCCAACACACACACACACACACACACACACACACACACCCTTACACAAACACAGACTTGCCAGAAGCCAGGAGCCCGCGCAGCACCTTACATAGAAACAGTCACCCCTGACGACCAGCACATACATAGCATACATTGGTAACCCTAACTATCGTGCCCGTGAACTCCGTGGTAGCCCACCACCACAGCCCTCAACGCAAACCCGCTACCCCACACACTCTCTCTTCAAGAGACAACCTATGCCCGCCTCCAGCCAGGCTGGCTTCGCGCCAGTTCCAAGTTACCGCCGCTACCCCAAGCCATTCACCGTGTCTGCAGTCGCAGTAGCCCCAGTCCACTTGGCCGTGGGCGTTCCCATAGAAGCACCAAGGTCGGCCCGCGCCGTCGGGGCTCCGACAAAAGTTGTGGCGCTGCCCTCTCAGCTGAGCCCAACCCGCCGGGGGCGACCGTTCCAGGAAGGGTGGCACCTCTGCCCAGCGTAGACATGCGGCGCCGAAGTCCGTCACGTTGACCCACGACTCGCCGGCTGGGCAGCCCCCCGGGTACGGCCGGGGCGTGCGCGCCGCATGGACCGCGTGCAGGCTCTGGGCATGGAGCGCGCGCGGCGGGTGCGGGACGCTGGGGAAAGGAGGCGGTGGAGGTGTCCTCTGCTGCTGCGGATGAGTGGGAAGGTAATAAGGATACCCGGAACCCAAAGGGGCTAAATGGCGGTGGCGGTGGCGGAGAGAGTAACTGAGGATCGGATCAAATCTGACCACTTCGGAGATCACCCCTAAAATCAGAGCCACCACGAACCGGGTGAGCGTCATGGTGCCAGCCCAGTCAGGTTTGGTCCATGCACCCAAGCTCTTCGGTTTCTGAAGGGGAGGAGAGGAGGGGGCGGGGGGCGGGGCCGCAGCGTCCTTCGAATCCCCCTCTCTAACCCCCTCCCGCCCCCCGCGCGCGGACCGCCTCCCAGCCACCCGTCGCAGGTCCACTGCCGCGCCTCGGTCCCTGCCCCAGGGGGCGCGGTGTGTCTGGGTAGCCGAGGACGGTCGCGAGCGGTGCAATCTGAATCTCGTCTGAGACCCAGCTGGTGGGAAGGACTGGGAAAGAGAAGGCATGCACCGGTCGGGGAGTAGTAGGGCCTGAGCCTTAGGTAGCCCGCTCCTGCAAGAGCCAGGAACTCTGCCCCCTGGCTGTGGGCGCAAGGCGCGCAGCCTTGCCTGGGGCAGGACCTGCGCTCTGCCGGTGCCCGGCTCCCGGCTGCCAGTCGCCCGGCCTGGCCAGCTGCTAGAACGGTGGCGGCCGCGCTGCGCCAGAGCCAAGCCTGAGGCTGCCAATGCGGGGGACGGTCTTGACTGTCTCTTGCCAGCAGGCAACACCACCACAGCCTCGCGTCTGGCAGCTCCCAAGTCTGGCACCAATCCCTGAAACTCTCTCTCCTCCACCCCCTTCCCGTATCTCGTTATCTGTTTTGAAATCCCTAGAAGAAAAGTCTGGATGAATTTAGGTACAAATTCCCCTGATAATTCCCAGGATAAAGTTATCAAAGGCCACGAGAAATGTTAAAGCCATTTTGCTGAACTGTGACCCCCTCAAAGGCAAGACCACATTTCACTCGGCTTTATATCCTGGTGCTTTGCACCGTGCCTGACTCTTATTAAAAAAGAACCTAATAAATATTTACTGAAAATAAGTTCCTGAGCCAACCCAGGGAAAGGAGCTTGAGCCTTTCTGCTTCCCACTTTCCTGCCCTGGACAACACCAGTTGTGTGATTATTATTGGGTTTCAGCGAGGCCCTCTTAATACCAAGTTTCCTCTCTAACCGGAGAAATCTTCATCCTCATCCGTCCAGCCTCCATCCTATTCAAAAAGCCAATTGCCTAACACCTACCCGTTCTTGCAAGGCAAGGGACTTGAGTTAAGCCTACTTCTCCGCCTCTCCAAAGTGGACCCTGCCTGGCCCCAATTTTGTAGCTGCACTGTTCGCTTGACCTTAAATTAAAAGGGCCCTTTCAACCCATCCCTTAGCCCCTCACCACCACCCCCCAAAAAAAGTTGGTTTAGAATTAAAAAAAAAAAAATCACTGGAGCTGGATGTTTTAGGATTTCTGCTTTTACTTGTTCCTGATTATGCTACTAAAGTTAAACAAAGAAAAAAAATCAAATCCAAAGCCTTTGCTGTCCAGTCAATTCTGACTGATTGCTTGACCTTGCAGGACAGAGTAGAACTGCCCACACAGGGTTTCCAAGGAGGGGCTGGTGGGTTGGAACTGCAGCCAGGCTCTTAACCACCGTGCCCCAGAAGGTGATATTTTACTTTCTAAGTCCATAATGTTTCCATGTGGCAGAGGAATACTGTCCCACAATGTAATGTACCATGAAGAAAATGTGAACAAAATTTAAATATTTATTGTTAAAGCCTGGCTTTCCATCAGGAACTGGACTAATTCCCTACACCCAGCTTCAAATAATACATTTTAATTAACTTTCGTGAATGATATTATTGTGGTTTTTTTCCGCTGATATTAATAAAATATTTGATTTGACTTCAGAGAGAATTTGGGCAAAATAAATGATATTAGGAATCTACAAATGCACTCGTCAAATCTTTATTCAAATTTTTATTCAAGATGCCTTTACTCTCTAGTTTGCTTTTTCACTAATAGTAGTCTGGTATCTTAGGCTTCGTTCTCTAGAGAAGCAAAACCAGACAAGAAAACCCTATGAAACACATGGGGTCACCATGAGTAGGAATCAACTAGAAGATAACGGGTTTCCGTTTATTGGTTTGGTTTATTATGCATTACTTCCTCTCACTCCCACCCCCACTAATATTTTCATTCTCTCTCTTCTTTCATTCCTTCTTGCTGCTACCAACCCTGGTGGCGTAGTGGTTAAGTGCTACGGCTGCTAACCAAAGGGTCGGCAGTTTGAATCTGCCAGGTGCTCCTTGGAAACTCTATGGGGCAGTTCTATTCTGCCCCATATGGTCGCTATGAGTTGGAATTGACTCGATGGCACTGGGTTTGGTTTGGTTTTGGTTGCTACCAACATGCAGATATTTAGGATTTCCAATTCTCACAACCAATCACAATGTGTGTTGGAGAAGAGGAGAGTTGCAGGGAGAAATACTCTCCTTCTACCTCTTTTAGGCCCCCACCTAACCACAGCTCCCTCCTCAGATTCTTATCACTCTCTATCACAGGTATCAAAGCCAAAGGAAGGGGGGAGACAACTCTTAACACCTGTAAGAGTCCCACAGCTGATTTCTTCTCTGTCTTCCCCTTCCTTCAGCAGCAACAAACCACAAGGAAGGAGAAGAGCAAAAACAAATAATGTCTTGCAGTCACTTCCACCACAATCCCTGAAAGTTCCTAGGAGACCCCCATATTCTCAACACCTCTGTTACCTCCAGTTCCAACAAGCAGCCTCATTGATGTGGGGACCCAAGAACTCAACTCCCTCTATTCTTATAGCCTATTCTAGTAGATTCTAGGCCCAGAACTATAACCTGAAGCCTAGAAGAGTGAAGGGAAGAGTCTGCTTGCCCTCATCACAGCAGGGAGAATGACAGCCTTGGGAGGGTGGGTACACATACATCTTCATATCTGTACTTTCCCATGGCAACTATGTTATATGTGGACGTTTTATGTTTTTAGGGGATCACTGCAGTTCACATGCATGATGGACTGACTAGTCATTTTGTAGTTTGATTTGGAAATGTAAGAAATACATATCACATTATTTCTACAGAGTTCCAAAGACCAATTTAGAAATTACCTTTCGGAAAAAGCTCATGTACAATTTGGGTATTCTCTGTATTTGGAAAAGTTAAGAGCTTTGAAACTGATGACATAAAAGTAGTATTTACTTTTCACGATTCAAGTGTAAAAACAATGTTAAAAGAATACTGAACATTGCTCTTTACACAAAAGAAAAAAATCAAATATGAAGACCTACCTAGGGATAGTGAGAGATTCAAAATTATGACCTTATCAGGTCCTTAGAAGAAGAAAAAAAATACAATAACATGAGAATATAATATCTAATCAAGAGTTCAAGAACATAAGAAAAGAATCCAGAAAAAAGCGAAGATTGCTAAATGAATGGTACAGTGATTCGGGGTCAGAAATGTTTATTAGCAGGAGGTCTCCGGCAGTGGGGGTGAAGTGTATACCTCTGCTTTCTACTGATCACGCTTTTCCCTGCTGTACTGGGCCATCAAAAACCTCCTAGGACCCACAGTTGCAACAGTTGTCCGGTTGGGCTGTCAACTTTATACATAGTGTTCAAGAGGAAGAGAAAAGCTCTGCTCAAATTATGGTGCCCATAATGTTTATAAGTCATTTGATCTCTACTTTCCTCATTGTTTAAGACTGCATTTTATAAAACAAAACTAAGTACTTTTATTAGTTTGTATTTTTAAAAATTCATCTAAACTTGATGTCCTTTCTGTATGGAAATTAATTCTACAGACTTATTTTTAGAGTTACTCAAAAGGCCTAGCAACCCTCTTCCAAAAATTAGCCAGTGAAAACTCTATGGATCACAACAGAATATTGTCCATTACAGTTGCTGGAAAACGAACCCCCTAGGTAAAAATGGACTCCAGCATGCTGGTGATCATGTAGATGGTGCGGAACTGGCATTGTTTTATTCTGTTGTACATGGGGTCACCATGAGTCAGAGCTGTCTCAATGGCAACCAATTATGTATCTATAAGGAGCCCTGGTGGCACAGTGGTTAAATACTTGGCTCCTAACTGAAATGTTGGTGGTTCAAACTCACCCAGCGGCTCTGCAGGAGGAAGACTTGGAGACCTGTTCCCATAAAGATTACACCCTAGAAAACCCTTTGGGGCAGCTCTACTCTGTCATGTGGAGTTGCTATATGAGTTGGAATCAACTCAATGACATGCAAATCATATATATATATACGTGTATATGTATGTATATATACATATACACACATATATATGTTGTTGTTGTTATTAGGTGCCATGGAGTTGGTTCCAACTCAAAGTGACCTTATATACAACAGAACAAAACACTGCCTGGTCCTGTACCATCCTCACAATCATTATTATGCTTAGGCCCACTGTTGCAGCCACTGTGTCAACCCATCTTGTTGAGGGTCTTCCTCTTTTTCGATGACGCTCTACTTTACCAAGCATGATGTCCTTCTCCAGGGACTGACCCCTCCTGACAACATGTCCAAAGTATTTGAGATATAGTCTCTCCATCCTTGCTCCTAAGGAGCATTCTGGCTCTACTTCTTTCAAGACAGATTTGTTCGTTCTTTTGGCAGTTCATGGTGTGTTCGGTATTCTTCTCCAATACCACGATTCAAAGGCATCAATTCTTCTTCAGTCTTCTTTATTCATCGTCCAGCTTTCACATGCATAGAAAAAAAAAACTGAAAACACCATGGCTTGGGACAAACAGACCTTAGTCTTCAAGGTGACATCTTTGCTTTTCAACACTGTAAAGAGGTCTTTTGAAGTAAATTTGCCCAATGCAATGTGTCTTTTGATTTTTCTTGACTGCTGCTTCCATGGGTGTTGATTGTGGATCCAAGTAAAATGAAATCCTTGACAACTTCAATCTTTTCTGCATTTATCATCATGCTGCTTATTGGTCTAGTTGTGAGGATTTTTGTTTTCTTTATATTGAGGTGTAATCCATACTGAAGGCTGTAGTCTTTGATCTTCTTCAGTAAGTGGTTCAAGTCCTCTTCATTTTCAGCAAGCAAGGTTGTGTCATCTGCATAATGCAGATTGTTAATGAGTCTTCCTCTAATCCTGATGCCACATTCTTCTTAGATTAGTCCAGCTTCTCAGATTCTTTGCTCAGCATACAGATTGAATATGTATTGTGAAAGGATACAACCCTGATGCACACCTTTAGTGTCTTTAAACCACACAGTATCCCCTGGGTCCAACCACTGCCTCTTGATCTATGTACAGGTTTCTCATGAGCACAATTAAGTGCTCTGGAATTCCCATTCTTCCCAACATTGTCCACAATTTGTTATGATCCACACAGTCGAATGCCTTTGCATAGTAAATAAAATACAGGTAGACATCTTTCTGGTATTTTCTACTTTCAGCCAGTATCCATCTGACATCAGCAATGATATCCCTGGTTCAACCTCCTCTTCTGAATCCTGCTTCAATTTCTGGCAGTACCCTGTCAATATACTGTTGCAGCCTCATTTGAATGATCTTCAGCAAAATACTACTTGCCTGTGATATTGTTCAATAATTTGCATATTCGGTGGTATTACCTTCCTTGGGAATAGGCATAAATATAGTTCACTTCCAGTCTTTTTTTTTTTTTTTTCCAGTCGGTTGGCCAGGTAGCTGTCTTCCAAATTTCTTGGCCTAGACGAGTGAGTACTTTCAGTGCTACATCTGCTTGTTGAAACATCTCACTTGGTATTCTGTCAGTTCCTGGAGCCTTGTTTTTTGCAAATTCCTTCAGTGTAGCTTGGACTTCTTTCTTCAGTACCATTGGTTCCTGACCGTATGTCATTTCCTGAAATGTTTGAATGCCTACCAATTCTTTTTGTTATAGTGACTCTTCCATCTTCTTTTGATGCTTCTTGAGTCATTTAGTATTTTCCCCATAGAATCCTTCAATATTGCAACTTGAATTTTTTCTTCGGTTCTTTCAGCTTGAGAAATGCAGAGCGTGTTCTTCCCTTTTGCACATGTCATTTTAATACTTTATTTTGTCTTCTCTAGCTCCCCTTTGAAATTTTCTGTTCAACTCATTACTTCATCATTTTTCCCTTTTGCTTTAGCTACTCTATGTTCAAGAACACTTAATTGTGCTCATGAGGAAACTTTACATAGATCAAGAGGCAGTTGTTCGGACAGAACAAAGGGATACTGACTGGTTTAAAGTCAGGAAAGGTGAGTGTCAGGGTTGTATTCTTTCACCATACCTATTTAATATGTATGCTGAACAAATAATACAAGAAGCTGGACTATATGAAGAAGAATGGGGCGTCAGGATTGGAGGAAGACTCGTTAACAACCTCCGTTATGCAGATGACACAACCTTGCTTGCTGAAAATGAAGAGGACTTGAAGCACTTACTAATGAAGATCAAAGACCACAGCCTTCAGTATGGATTGCACCTCAACATAAAGAAAACAAAAATCCTCACAACTAGACCAGTGGAGAAAAGATTGAAGTTGTCAAGGATTTCATTTTACTTGGATCTACAATCAACAGCCATGGAAGCAACAGTCAGGAAATTGAAAGATGCATTGCATGGGGCAAATCTGCTGCAAAGGACCTCTTCAAAGTGTTGAAGAGCAAAGATATCACCTTGAAGACTAAGGTGCGCCTGACCCAAGCCATGGTATTTTCAACTGCATCACATGTGTGTGAAAGCTGGACAATGAATAAGGAAGACCGAAGAAGAGTTGACGCCTTTGAATTGTGGTGTTGGCAAAGAATATTGACTATACCATGGACTGCCAAAAGAAAGAACAAATCCGTCTTAGAAGAAGTACAACCAGAATGCTCCTTAGAAGCAAGGATGGCAAGACTGCATCTTACATACTTTGGACATGTTGTCAGGAGGGATCAGTCCCTGGAGAAGGACATCATGCTTGGCAGAGTACAGGGTCAGCGGAAAAGAGGAAGACCCTCAACGAGGTGGATTGACACAGTGGCTGCAACAGTGACCTCGAGCATAACAACGATTGTAAGGATGGCACAGGACCAGGCAGTGTTTCATTCTGTTGTGTGTAGGGTTGCTATGAGTTGGAACCAACTCGACGGCACCTAACAACAACAACAACAACAACAATGTTCAAGAGCAAGTTTCAGAGTCCCTTCTGACATCCATCTTGACTTTTTCTTTCTCTCCTGTCCTTTTAATGACCTTGTACTTTCTTCATGTATGATATCCTTGATGTCATTCCACAACTTATCTGGTCTTCCATCGTTAGTGTTCAACACATCAAATCTATTCTTGAGAAGGCCTCTAAATTCAGGTGGGATATACTCAAGGTTGTACTTTGGCTTTTGTCAACTTGTTCTAATTTTCTTCAGTTTTTCAACTTGAACTTGCCTATGAGCAATCGATGGTCTGTTTCGCAGTCAACCCCTGGCCTTGTTCTGACTGATGATATTGTGATTTTCCATAGTCTTTTCCCACAGATATAGTCGATTCGATTACTGCATATTCCATCTGGCAAGGTCCACATGTATAGTCGCCATTTATGTTGGTGAAAAAAGGTATTTGCAATAAAGAAATCATTGGTCTTACAAAATCATATCATGTGATCTCCGGCATCATTTCTATCACGAAGGCCATATTTTCCAACTACAAATCCTTCTTTTTTGTTCCCAGCTTTCGAATTCCAATCTCCAGTAGTTATCAATGTATCCTGATTGCATGTTTGATCAATTTCAGAGTGCAGACGTTGATAAAAATCTTCAGTTTCTTTCTCTTTGGCCTTAGTGGTTGGTGCATAAATTTGAATAATAGTGTATTAGCTGGTCTTCCTTTTAGGGTATGGATATTATCCTATCAGGATAGATCTTGAAACATCTTTTTGATGATGAATGCAACCCCATTGCTCTCCAAATTGTCATTCCTGGCATAGTAGACCATATGGTTGTTCAATTCAAAATGGCCAATACCAGTCCATTTCAGTTCACTAATGCCGAGGATAGAAAAGTTTATGCATTCCATTTCATTTTTGACAACTTCCAATTTTCCTAGATTCATATTTCATACATTCCCGGTTCAGATTATTAATGAATGTTTGCAGCTGTTTCTTCACATTTTGAGTTGTGCCACATCAGCAAATGAAGGTCTCAAAAGCTTGACTCCATCCATGTCATTAAGGTCGACTCTACTTTGAGGACGCAGGTCTTCCCCAGTCATCTTTTGAGTGCCTTTCAACCTGAGGGGCTCATCTTCCAGCACTACATCAAACAATGTTCCGCTGGTATTCATAAGGTTTTCACTGACTACATCTTTTCAGAAGTAGATTGCTGGGTCCTTCTTCCTTAGTCTGTCTTAGTCTGAAAATTCAACTGAAACTTGTCTGCCATGGTTGAGCCTACCAGCGGTGAATACTGGTGGCATAGCTTCCAGCATCATAGCTAACAGACATATGGGGGAAAAATGTATGTGTGTATATATATATATATGTGTGTGTGTATGTATACAATCTCCCAAAAAAATGGTTATTTTGGCCTTGAAATCAAACAGGTGCTCAAGACCTGGCCCTGGCTCTTACTCACTGTGGGTTCTTAGACAAGTTTCCTTACTTCCCTAAGTCTAAGGCTCCTTATCTGTAGCAAAGGGGCAGCAGCAGTACCTGCATGATAGGTCTGGGTAAGACATAATGGAGACAATGCATAAACTGAACGGAGTCCTCAGTATGGCCCCTATATTGGAGTAGTCTCAGTAACTAACTGCATTTTCATTAAGCCCTCGAACTAAGTCACCCTGTGAAAACCTTCCTCAGAGAAGCAGGAAATTTTTCCAGGTTCTTCTTCCCCCACATCATGCTTCTGCCTCTTACTGCAACTCAGTCATTTTCCCTCCAAGATCATGACAATAGTGAGCCTGCCTTGGCTCTGCTTGCTTGAGCTCTTTTTCTCTCTTACGTATTCTTTTTCTCTCAGCAAGTTTTGACTCCAAAAGCCAAAGAAATACTGGGCATTTTGAATTAAAACACTTTTCCTAAAGAGATTGCCTAAGTATAAAGAGTGGTTTTCAAATCCCTCAGCCTTCTAGTTTCATGTGTGCTGAGGCTGCATATGAAAACAGTAAATGGATTGGAAGAAAAGCAGCACTAGAACTGCTTGCCAGAGACCTGGGAATCAGAATCTTAGTGTTGAAAGGGACTTAGAGGTCCAATTTTCTATCAAAGACAGAAATCCTTTCCAGAAATTTCTGACAAGTAGACCTCTAGCTATTTCTTCAAAGCTATTGGTGGAGAACTTCCTACTTGGGAGCCAGCATACTTCATCTCTACAAAGTCCTCATTATTGGGAAAATCTTCCCTTCTACGGAGCCAGAAGTGGTGTTCAAGTAGAAATCTATTATATCTAGCTGCAATTCTGGTTCTCTCCTATGGATTGGGGTGGGCAGAGAAAGGCTAACAGTTTTGGAATCCAGTATTCCTGGGTACAAATCCATGTTAAATTGGTGGTACAATGATTAAGCACTCGGCTGCTAAAAAAAAGTTGGTGGTTCTAACCCACAAGCCCCTCCTTGGGAGAAGGATGTAGCAGTCTACTTCTTGGAAGTAGAAGGCTTGGAAACCCTATCAGGCAGTTCTACTTTGTCCGATAGGGTCACTATGAGTAGGAATCAACTCAAAGGCAGTGGATTTGATTTTGGGGTTTTTGGTTCCAGGTGGTGATAAAGGCTCCTTTATGCCCTACTAGAAACTTTGGTGGCGTAGTGGTTAAGTGCTACAGGGGCAAACCACAGTGTCGGCAGTTTGAATCCAGCAGGCTCTCCTTGGAAACTCTGTGGAGCAGTTCTACTCTGTCCTATAGGGTCGCTATGAGTTGGAATTGACTCGACAGCACTGGGTTTGGTTTTTTGGTTTGGTGCCCTACTACCCTCCATCCATTCTCAAGAAAGAAAAGATATTCAGATTTGGAGGGAACAGATCCAAGAACAGCAATTGGTCCACATTACTTAATAGCGTTATCAACTGAGGCATATCTAAGTCTGCATAAGAGAAAATGAACAATGCCCTATTTTACCTCCTTTTGCTTTGCATGCTGTTTTTCACTTCATCATTGGAATCTTAAGAATCATAAAGCTGAGATTTGGTATGAGTTGAGGATGAAAGGGAGTGAGAGACACCTGTTTGGCCCAGCTGCTAGGAAAAGTTTTGAGGGACAAGGCCCCTGCTAACTGTAAAAGTTTTCGTTTGGCTGGATTGGTTCTTTGTGCATAAATGTCTTCTGGGGAACTCAGTGCCTGAAGATGGGAGAGAGGGGTTGAATTTAGGGATCCTACCTTCCTGATCAGGGTCTCTGGGTAACTCAAGTGGTTAAGCACTCAACTACTAACTGAAAGGTTGGAGGTTCAAACCCACCCAGCAGAGCTTCAGAATAAAGGTCTGACAATCTACTTTTGAAAAATCAGCCACTGAAAACCCGATGGAGCACAGTTTTCCTCTGACACACTTGGGGTGAACCATGAATAGGAACTGACTCATAGTAACTGATAAACTTCCTGGTCACTTACCAACCGCTGCTAACATCTCTAACTACAGTTTGCCTATCTGTAATATAGAGATAAAAGTTGTAGTTTGCAGAGTTGTAAGAATTAGAGATACTATGTTAAGTGCTGGACACCGAAGAAATGCCTGTCATTTAAGAATGTGAAGACATGCTTTACTCTGTAATATTTGCTTGGACTTGGGCACACCGTAGCTCTGGCAGCATGCTTGTCTATTTCTCAACTTTTCCTTTTTTGAATAAATGCTGAATAAAACTTTATTTTTGCTTAAAAAAAAAGAATGTGAAGACAATTATCAAGGATTTTCTGCTTTTTCTAGACTAAAAATACCACCATTTCATATTTTCACACGGTTATACTGGGACCCCTTTTCTGGTTAAACCCAAGTGAGGTAATATCCTCATTAAACTGTAAAAAAAAAAAAAACCCAAAACCCAGTGCCGTCAAGTCGATTCTGACTCATAGAGACCCTATAGGACAGAGTAGAACTGCCCCCATAGAGTTTCCAAGGAGCACTTGGTGGATTTGAACTGCTGACCCTTTGGTTAGCAGCTGTAGCACTTAACCACTATGCCACCAGGGTTTCCCGTTAAACTGTAGCTCATAGAATTAAAAACAATACCTCAGATATTATTTCACAAGTGGAGGTTTCAATGGAAAATAATGTTCTTGTTCCAAATACCACACTATGATTGCATTAACTTTTTCCCAGCTATATAACATTTGGCTCTTATACAATGAACCCAAAGTTAACTAAAGCTCTTGTCAGCCTGACAAAATTCTCCACACCCTTTAGATCCTTGTTTAAACTATAACTTCCCCTAACCAAATTCTGCTCTCAAAATCTGTGTCAACTTGGCATGTTGTAACAATCACATCCTTCCAGAGTTTTCTTCATTGTAAACTCCTTGCTGGAAGAAATTATGCACTTTACAGTGATTGGTCCTTAAATGGAAGTCAACAAACAGTCATTGAATAAGGGAAGACTTCAAGTAAAATGCAAATGAAGCTTTATCATTTTTTTAATAATGAGGCAGTACCGTGTCTATGTAAGAGATCCCCAACTAGAAGCCAGCAAGATGAACATGCCTTCCAGATATATTTTGTTTGGTACAGAATCATTTTAAAAATTAAATTACCCAGAAACCCATTGCCATTGAGTTGATTCCAACTCATAGCTACCCTATAGGGCAGAGTAGAACTGTCCTATGAGGTTTCTAAGGCTGTAAATCTTTATGGAAGCAGACTGCCACATCTTTCTCCCAAGGAACCCCTGGTGGGTTTGAACTGCCAACCTTTGGGTTAACAGCTGACAGCTTAACCACTGCACCACCTAAAATTTAAATTACATGGCATTATCTCAACATCAGTAGTTTGCACAAGCCTCCCTTGTGCATCTGTTAGAATGTTATCGGCTACATGTGAAAGGAACCTTTATTCAAACTGTCCTAAAAGGAATTTTAAAGACATGTATTTTCTTACACAGTAGGAAAGCACCAAGTTCCCCGGAGCTGACTGCTTCTATGACTAATCATGACGGTGACGTCCCAGACTCTTTACCTCTCTCTACTTAGCCATTTTAGTGTTGACTTCGTCCTCCGACAACCAGCGACAAACAAGGCATCACATCTAGATAGAGTCCTGTTCAGAGTAAGAAGTGAGATTGTTCTTTTGTGCCTCTTTTATTAGGAGCAAAGGAACCTTTCCTAGGAGCCCTCCAGGAAATTTCTACTTACCCCTCGTTGCTCAGAATTAGGTCACATGCCTGTTCTGAAGCATTCACTGGCAGAGGGAAAAGAACTTCTATGATTTGCAACCAACCAGCCACTGCTGTCAAGTCAGTTCTGACTCCTGGCAGCCCCATATCTGTCAGAGTAGAACTGTTCTCAATAGGGATTTCAATGGCTGATTTTTTGGAAGTAGGTCACCAAGACTTTCTTCCCAGGTGCCTCTGGTTGGACTAGAACCTCCAACCTTTCAGTTAGCAGCCCATGACGTTAACCATTTGCACCACCCAGGGGCTTCTTGCTGCGATTAGCTTGAACTAACTGAGTGTAATGGATGCTGGGGAAGAGATCAACCTACATGTACCAATTCCCACATGGCAACAACTGCCTATAGCTGTTTCCATCCTTAGACCTAGCAAACAGTCTCATTTCACCATGGTCCCTACCTGCCTGGCCTTTGTAAGCATTTGGGTTAACCATACCTAGTTTATACTTTTTCATCTGGCAGGGTTTCATACTAAATCACGACCGATGGGTTCTGGAAATGTATCATCTAATAATGAGGGGAATAGGTCTATGGATTATTGGATTAATTATCCACAGCTATATAAAAAATTGATCCACAATTTAACAGCCTAACATAATAGGCATTAATTATCTGACACAGCTTTTGAGGGTCAGGAATCTGAAGATGGCTTAGTTGGGTGATTCTCACTCAAGATCTCTCAAGAAGCTGCAGTCAAGTTATCTGCGGGGCTGCAGTCATCTGCAGACTTGGCTGGGCCAGAGGCTCTTTTTCCAAACTCACTCATTAGACTATTGGCAAGAGGTCTCCTTTCCTCACCACATGAACCATTCTATAAGGCCACTCACAACGTAGTACTGGCTTCCAGAGCGAAGGACCAAGACAGTGACCAAGACAGAAGTTGCAAAGTCTTTCATAATCTAACCTCAGAAGTGATATACCATCCTAAGTGACATTGCTCACATAGTGACCTTAATCTGGTACAGTGCAGGAGGGGACTGCACGTAGGTGTGGATACCAGGACATGGGGGGAGGGGAGCATGGATCTTTAGGTGTCTCTTTGAGGATAAGTACCATAGTGATAAGATGTCCTGGTAGTGCAATGGTTAAGTGCTCAGCTGCTAACTGAAAGGTTGGCAGTTTGAATCCACTCAGTGGCTCCAGGGGAGAAAGACCTAACCATCTGCTTCGGTGAAGATGACAGCCTCGGAACTGCCATTGGGGCAGTTCTGCTCTGTTCTACTCTGTCACATGGAGTAGCTAGGAGTCAAAAATCAACTCCATGGCATCTAACGACAACACCACCACCATAGTGACAGCCCTTCCAGGAGATGGAAACGGTTAAACACCCTGACAACTAGTCAAAATGTTGGCAGTTTTAACCTACACAGAGGGGCCTCGGAAGACAGGCCTGGGGATCAATGAATTCAGGTATTCAGACTCCCAGTGTTACCAGCTGCCTGATAAATTTAATGTGTCAATCAGTATGGTGTTATTAACATTTTAACAGAGACAAAAGAATGGACAAAGGAATAATGAGATTTCAGGTTTTCCCTGAACAGAGTTCCAGGGAAGGAGAAATTTGGATAAGAAAGATGCCTCCTGAAATTATAGCACTCATAAGGCTGATCCCCATTAGGTTATTGCTAAAGACAAAGAAACAAAGCAAAGCATAAACAACTAGGGTTTAATTTCATGAGAAGATTACAAAACTTTTTCAGTTAAATTGTACTCACTCACTATAAAACCAACCACTCCTGGCATTTCATTATGCAACAGAAAATGTTCCTGGCCAAGAAATGAAGCTACACACGTTTTTCTTGCTTCCCTATCCGCTCTCAGCCAAACAAAAAACCCAAAAGCATCATGAGGCTTATTTTCAAGCTTAATACAGCTATAAAAACTAAAAACAAAATTTTCCAGCAGAGCTGAAATCATAAAGAATTTATTTTCTCCCTTCTATAAAACAGTTACATTGTGAAGGACATATGCACTCATTTTGGTGCTGAAAGATGGACACAGTTTTGAAACAGAGACTCATTGGCAGTATTTATAGCTGAGCTGCGTAATAAAACAAACTCAGGGCATTAAAAACATGATGCTACCCTAGACTAGCATGTATTTTTAGAAGGATTAGAAACCTCTACCCAGTGTAAAAAGCCTGTGCCTATGACTTAATGTTCTTTGCTATCAAGTGGTCATTAGAAAGATGAAGCATGGTCAGTCTATCAACAGGAAAGACAGTACTTGGCACGTAGCATCAGTTATGTTGGAGCCTACAGCTGGAGCTGAGCAAATAAAACTTCGTGGAAGATGCTGGATTCCATCTAGCAGTCTAAAATAAGACATAGTAGCTTGTAAGGTTTTGTTCTATGAGAAAGTGGCTGTTAATGCAATGCACATGTCTTGTGGAATGCTTATCTTCATAAATATTTTAAGTAAATTATTTCAAACAATCAACAATAACTTTGAATGACTTTAACCTTAGGAATTTAACTCACTCAACAGGGCATATAATTAGTAAAGCAGAAGGACGAGATCTGTTAAATAGATGTCTTGAAGGGAAGAGTTTAAAATGTTTAAACATTGAAAATCAACATAAAAAACTGAGAAAAAAATGACATGCATTTTAGGAAGCTAAAAATGCCATGATTTTCAGTTTTGATTATGATACATAATAATCTTTGAAAGGTATGATTTTGTACTCTGTAATTTTCTATATTCTTTATTTTAAAGTATGTTTGAAAAAATCTTTAAAAAGAAAGAACACAGAATAAAAATATTTTTAATGTACAACCACTTGGTGGCATCCATTTGATCAATAGTGGCTGTACTGAATTTTTCAGAATGAAGGAGAATTTTTCTCAAGCAGTTGGAAGGATTTGGGCTGACTTTAAGTAAGTTCCTTCAGGGAGGTATTGGATTGTATTCATTTTTGGGTTCTCATTACTTAGAGAAGAGTACTGATAAATAGTTTTTACTAAATCTATCTCCAGCCTCTTATCTACTCCTCTTGATGGTTAGTGATTTACCTTTGTGAGATGTTTTGTTGTTGTTCATTCACTTAATACATATTTATTAACCCTTCTCAAATCCTATAGTATAGGCATTATTATCCCATTGAAATAAAAAAGAAAACTGAGGCTCAGAGAGTTAAGCAACTTTTCCATATCTCTACAGTTAGTAACTGAGATAAGAGCTCTTGCCAGGTCCCTAACCACTATATTACAGAAGAGAAAGTAAATTCTATTTTCAACTGGGTTATCCTAATTATTATCTTCAACTATAAATTTCAGTAGAGACGCTCAGTTCACCATGTCTCTGAGGCAAAGACAAAGATCCTAGACAAAGATCGTTAACTTACATAACTATAACTGGAAGCAGGTCTTAGTGAATTACAGCAGTGTAACACACCATTTTTAAAAAGTAGATCTGAGAGACATGAATTCTTCAGGTTCCTAATGACACAGTTTATCAGGTAGATTTTCACACTTGAGCGTGCACTGAATATATAGATCTGGCCTATTGAAAAGCTGGAAACAAAATGGACTATTACAGCTAATGAGAGACCACCATTTGACAATGAGCTGAATGTCCAATCTGGTTATGAGTTCATCACATAGGCAAGTTTTAATGGTATAATGTAGCTACTACCAACCACCCAGGCTATGGACTCACATAACCAAATCAAACCCGTTGCTGTTGAGTCAATTCTTACTCATAGGGACCCTACAGGACAGGGTAGAACTGCCCCATAGGGTTTCCAGGAAGCACTGGTGGATTTGCACTGCCAATCTTTTGGGTAAAGGCTGAGCTCTTAACCACTACACCATTAGGGCTCACATAGCTTGGGTTCAAACCCAGCTAAGCAGCTTAGGATCAATTTGACTTCTTTGGCAAGTTACATAACCACTCTAAGCCTCCAAAAATTTTTATGCAAAATAAGTGGGATAATTTATATAAAGCGCTTATTTCAGGGCTTGGCTTTTTTTTTTTTTTTTTTTGAGAGAAAAAGGTAGGATCAAAAGAGTATTATTTTATTATATTTTATAGACAACATTTGTTATTAACAAATCAGAGTAAATGGAATTCTTATATTTCAGGGTCCATTAGCACATCTTAAGATTACCTGTGTCTCACTTATTTGGGGAAAAGAATGTCTGTTCTTAAGGTATACTTTTTTTTTTTAACATTTTATTGTGGTTTGGGTGAAAGTTTACAGAGCAAATTAGTTTCTCATTCAATAACTTATATACATTTTGTTTTGTGACATTAGTTGAAATCCCCCCAATGTGACAGTATCCTACCCATCTCCTCCCTTGCTTCCGTATTTCCATTCACCGTTTTTCCTGCCCCTTCCTGCCTTCTGAGCTTTGTTTTTGGACAAATGCTACCCTTTCAGTCTTGTATGATTGATTGTCCTGAAGAACACTTCTTCATGGGTGTTACTGTTCACTTCATAGGCCTTTCTATTCTTCGGCTGAAAGGCGACCTGAGGGAGTAGGTTCAATTCCAGGTTGGGGGGGCCATAGTTTCAGGGGTTCTATCAGTCTCTATCAGACCAGTAAGTCTGGTCCTTTTTATGAATTCAAATTTTGTTCTACATTTATCTCCTACTCTGTCCAAGACCTTCTATTGCGATCTCAATCAGAGGAGTCAGTAGCGGTAGCCAGGCACCATTTAGTTCTTCTGGTCTTAGACTAGTGGAGGCAGTGGTTCATGTGATCCATTAGTCCTTTGAACTAATTGTTTCCTTAAATCTTTGATTTTCTTCACCCTTCTTTGCCCCAGGAGAAAAGAGACCAATAGTTGTATCTTAGATGGCCGCTTGCAAGCTTTAAAGACCCCAGCCACCGCTCAACAAAGTAGAAGGTAGAACATTATCTTTATGCACTAAGTTATTCCAGTTGACCTAGGTGCCCCTGAGACTGTGGTACTAGGCCCTCAAGCCCAGTGACTCAGTCCCTCAGGGTATTTGATTGTGGCTAAGAAGCTTTCATAACTTTGCCCCCTGTATGCTTTACTACATACATGGCATACATGTATACATATTTGCAGCACATACAAATACATATGTAGAAATGTCCTCCGCAAAACCTACATGTGCTCGTGGGCATACTCTCATGGTTATTGTTGCTGTTAGGTTCCGCCTCATGACGACCCTATGTACAACAGAACGAAACACTGCCTAGCCCTGCACCATCTTCACAATCATTATTATGCTTGAGTTCATTGTTGTAGCCACTGTGTCACTCCATCTCTTTGAGGGTCTACCTCATTACTCCCATACACCATCCTGTATGTGTTCAGCTTACATATCTACCTATGTATCCACTCATAAATTATTGTTTGTTATTACTGTTATCACAGACCTCTGTGTGTAATAGTATTTACCCTTGTTGCCTATTACTCTTGCATACATCCATGTCTTCCTTTCCCTTGGTCTTGTGCTGATCTCCCCCTTATTGTGTATTGCCTATCCCTTCACTCAAGTTAATACATGACTACTATCTAGTTAGTGATTTCCCTCCCACCTCCTCCCAGCCCTGGTAACCATCAAAGAATGTTCCTTTCTGTGTGTAAATCCTTTATTGGCTTTTTATTATAGTGGTCTCATACAATGTTTGTCCTTTTGTGACTGACTTATTTCACTCAGCATAATGTCCTCCAGGTTCATCCATGTGTGAAACGTTTCTCAGATTCGTCATTATTCTTTAACATTGCTTGGTATTCAATTATATGTATGTACCATGGTTTTTTTTTTTTTTTTTTTTTTTTTTTTTTTTACCATGGTTTGTTTATCCATTCATCTGTTGATAGGCACCATGGTTGTTTCCATCTTTTTGCTATGGTAAATAATGCTATGATGAACATGGGTGTGCAGATATCTATTTATGGCATGGCTATTATTTCTCTAGGATATATACCTAGAAGTGGGATTGCTGGATTGTATGGTATCTCTATTTCTAACATTTTAAGGAAATGTCATACCGTTTTCTGCAGTGGTTTTTCCATCTTACAACGCTACCAGCAATCTATGAGAGCTCCAATCTCCCCACACCCTCACCAGCATCTGTCATTTTTTGTTTTTTTGATCACTGCCATTGTTGCCGGGGCGACATGGTATCTCATTGTTGTTTTGATTTGCATCTCTCTCTTTTTTTTTTTTAGTGGCTAACGATTGCCATCTTCTCTTCATGTATTTTTTAGCCACCTAAATGCTTTCTTTGGTGAAGTGTCTGTTCAGGTCCTTTGTCCATTTTTAATTGGATTTTTGTCTTTCTGTTGCTGAAGTATTGAAGTTTTCTATAAATTTTAGATATTAGACCCTTGTTGGATATGTAATAGGCAAAAATTTTTGCCAGTCAGTAGGCTTTCTTTTGGAGAATTGTTTTGATATGCACAGGCGTTTAATTTTTAGGAGGTCCTAGTCATCTAGTTATCTTCTGATGTCTGTGCATTTTTGGTTAGTTTAATAGTCTGTTTATGCTGTAAATTAGGACCCCCAGGTTTGTCCCTATTTTTAGTTCCATGATCTTCACAGTTTTAGGTTTTACATTTAGATCTTTAATCCATCTTGAGTTAGCTTTTGTATACGGTCTGAGATATGGTTCCTGTTTCATTTTTCTGCAAATGGATATCCAGTTTTGCTAGCACCATTGTTAAAGAACTGTCTCTTCCTCATTTAATGGATTTTGGCCATTTGTTGAAGATTAGATGTCCATAGATGGATGTATTTACTTCTGGGTTTTCAATTCTGTTCCATTGGTCTATGTGTCTGTCATTGTACTAGTACTAGGCTGTTTTGACTACCATCTCTGCAGAGTAGGTTCTGAGATCAGGAATTGTGAGACCTCCTACCTTATTCTTCTTCTTCAGTAGTGCTTTTTATCTAGGGTTTCCTTCCTCTCCATATAAAGTTGGTGATTAGTTTTTCCATCCTTTAAAGAATGTTGATGGAATCTGGTCCCTTTTGGTTTCTTACAGTAGTGTTTTGTGGTTTTCTTTGTATAAGTCTTTTACATTCCTGGTTAGGTTTACTCCTAAATATTTTATCTTTTGAGGGGATACTGTGAATGCTATTGTTTTCTTGATTGCCTTTTTGGAGCTCTCTTCATCAGTGTACAGGAATCTGACTAATTTTTGTATGTTGATCTTGTACTCTGCCACTTCGCCGATTACTTCTGTTAGTTCCAGTAGGTTTCTTGTAGAATCTCTGTGATTTTCCACATATAGGATCATATCATCTGCAAATAGGAATCAATGCATCTTGATTGCATGTTCGATAAATTTCAGACTGCAGAAGTTGGCAAATCTGGTGCAAAAAAAATTCTTTAAAGTGTTAAAAAGTAAAGATGTCACTTTAAGGACTAAGGTGTAACTGACCCAACCCATAGTATTTTTTATCACCTCATATGCATGGAAAAGCTGGACAATGAATAAGGAAGACCAAAGAAGAATTGATACATTTGAATTATGGTGTTGGCGAAGATTATTGAATGTACCATTGACTGCCAAAAGAACTAAAAAATCTGTCTTGGAAGAAGTACAACCAGAATGTTCCTTAGAAGCGAGGATGGTGAAACTTTGCCTCAGGTACTTTGGACATGTTATCAGGAGGGACCGCTTCCTGGAGAAGAACATGATGCTTGATAGAGGGTCAGTGAAAAAGAAGACCCTCAACAAGATGAATTGACACAGTGGCTACAACAATGAGCTCAAACATAGCAATGATTGTGAGGATGGCTCAGGACTGGGCGGTGTTTTGTTCTACATAGGTTCGCTATGAGTTGGAACCAACTCAACAGCACCTAACAACAATAACAACAACATGTTATGTAATATACCATGGACTATCAGAAGAAAGAACAAATCATTCTTAGAAGGAATACAGCTGGGACGCACCTTAGAAGACAGAATGGCGAGATTCTGGCTCTCTTACTCTGGACATGTCATCAGGGAAGATCAATCACTACAGAAGGACAGCGTGTATGATAGAGGGTCAGCAAAAACGAGGAAATCCCTCATTGAGATACACTGACAATACAACTTCAACAGTGGGCTCAGATATATCAAAAATCATGGAGGTGGTGCAGGACCAAGCAATATTTTGTTTGTTATACATAAGGTTGCCATGTGTCAGAGTTGACTCAGAGGCAGCTAACATCAACAACATGTTGTATAATGGAAAACACATAGATTGGCTACCAACGAACAAAACATCAAATTCTAATCACTTTTTAACAGTTTAACTCTTTGCTAGTTCATCTCTGAGTCTTCTGTGGATGCAAATGCCACCTCTAGGGTGTTGCACAGAGATATTGTACAAAATCCTGTGTCAGCCTCTTCGTAGGCACTCAACAGATGGTATGTTTTTTGGTCAGTTCTTTTTTTTCCGTTTGCATAAACTCAATATTTGCTCAATATAATTAGAGGGTCAAAAGTTTTTTTCACTACCAAAACATGTGGTAAGAAGCAGTTTCACAATCTAGACTGAAATGGAACTAGTCAGGAAAAGTTGTTATAGACCTTGAGAACATGCTAACCTTTTAAAAAAAATTCACCCAGTGTTTATTTGGGGCCTGAAGTCCAGTAAATAATGTGTACTTAATTAAAATCTTGCCTTCTTTGGGAAGAAAGTGAGCTTTCTTTGTCTTTTAAACTGGTAGGCAAAGCAGTTTAGACCAAATTAAAATGTTGTGAGGCCCAAGAGACATAAAATGAATGAAATATTACAGTTATGGTGATTCCCAAACATCGTCCTTCCAAGTTGTTCTCCCCTCATTTTTTCAGCCATTTTTCCCCCTGAATGCTCTCTTTGTCTCCTCCCACACCCATTTCAGTGATGTTTTTTTCTACACAGCTTACTTAGCCTGAGATAGTTCTCCACCTCCCCCGTATCTATTTTGCTCTTCCATGTACGTGCCCTATCGTTCTTAAAAATCCCTCTTTTGAAATCTGTTACTTGTATAATGGACATACCATATCTGAGATATTCCCCTCAGGAGAGGAATAAAGGGAAAAACAGAAGGAAGAAAGATAAAAGAAGCACTGAATCTGTTTTTCATCTTCCTCTGTGGCGATATGGGAAAGACAGAAACCAGGCCCTCCCTCTCTATGAAAAACCTACTAACCTTGGAGGTTTCCTCATCTCCCTTGATGGTTTGGAGCTTTAATTATCTGCCTAAAGCCATTAGGCTGTGAAAGAAGCAGTTTGCCTTTTACTTATGCCCTATTCTACTAGTATTATCATTACTAATATTGATCCTAAGAAAAACCATGAATTACCTATATTCTTTGTTATTTAGCCTTCTGTAATCTATAACCTGGTCAAAATTTTTCCATATCATTAAAGTAGGGAAGTATAAAATACGAATATACTAGGAAAAAAAAATGTTGCATCATTTAGTTAGATATTCAGTGGATATTTTTCTTCCCAAGTTGTTGTTGTTAGGTGCTGTGGGGTCTGTTCTGACTCACAGCGACCCTATGCACAACAGAACAAAACACTTCCAGGTCTTGTGCCATCGTCGCAATGCAATATGTCATTTGATTTCTTGACTGTTACTTTCATGGGCATTGATTGTGGATCTAAGTAAAATTCAATATTTTCTTTGTTTATCATGATGTTGCTTATTGGTTCAGTTGTGAGGATATTTGTTTTCTTTGTGTTAAGATGCAATCGACACTGAAGGCTGTACTCTTTGACCTTCATCAGTAAGTGCTTCAAATCCTCTTCACTTTCAGCAAGCAAGGTTGTGTCGTCTGCACATCACAGGTGGTTAATGAGTCTTCCTCCAGTACTGATGCCCCGTTCTTCTTCATATAGTCCAGTTTCTCAGAGCATTTGCTCAGCATATAAATTGAATAGGTATGGCGAAAGGGCACAAGCCTGACACATAACCTTTTCTGATTTTAAACCACATGGCATCTCCTTGTTCTCTTTGAACGACTGACTCTTGGTCTATGTACAGGTTCCACAGGAATACAATTAAGTGTTCTTTAATTTAATCCCATTCTTCACAATTTTATCCATAATGTGTTATGATCCACACATAGTAGAGGATAAGTATAAAAGTTTCTATGCAAATTATTATGATATAAATTTTCACTCAAATTTATAGTGAAATTTATTGGTTTAGCTTAACTCTGAGATGTAAATGATGAAGTATGTGTGGCGTGATTGTGAAATTTTACCTCAGCTTTTCTAGAAAGCGTGGAAAAATGCAGCTGAAAAAAAAATGCAGCTGCGTTTTGACCACAGTGACATTGCAGTCACTTGGACTGTTGATATTACAGTCAAGAAGTCTTTTGTCTCTGTCTATAAATGAGCTCTGTAGAAAGGCAGTGTATTTCTTCAAGCTGTTGAGGATTAGCTTGTTGCTAAAGAGATTTAGGTTACTATCCAGAGAGGCTTAGTGTGATAATGAGAACACAAGGGAAATTTTCAAAAAGCAGTTGGATTGTAAATAGGTAATGTGAATGTAGCTAGGAAGAGGCATAGACCTCAAACATCTAAAGACAAGAGCTGGGACTGGGCTCTAACCGCACAGTGGTAAAATGTGGTAAGAAATAAATAATAAACATAAATGTGAAATAATTCAATCCAGGGTGCCAAAACTGTACTCAAATTTCTCCGTTTAATTAAAGGTGTCAAAAGAAGAAAAGATAGGGAGTCACTTATTTTTTAGAAAAGCACTGACTACGAATACTTCCAATTGAGAGAGAAATCATACGAGCACGATCCTAACCAGTGGCTTGTTTAAGACTCAGATTTGTGTCTAGCTAGCATTACGTTTTTGTTTATGGGGATAGAAAATACAGCAATGGATATTGACAATGGTTGCACAACCTGATGGATGTATTGGCTTCATCGAATTAAACAAGTCACAATTGCTGAATTGACAAAAGTTGTGTTATCTATATTTTTCTTTGCAAAAAGAAAAGAGTTAGCTTTTTGATTTTTGTCATTTGAATAATAACAGTCCCCATCACTTGATGAATCATTGGCAATAATATATGAATTTATTATATGTTATCTCATTTAATCAACCCACCAATCATTGCAAGGTAGATGTTTTACACAAGAACACTGAGGTTGAGTGAAGTTAAGTAACTTGCTGCACAGTAAGAGGTGAGACCAGGACTCAAACCAAGACCTTACCCAATGCCAAAGTGCTTGCACTTAACTGCTGCTCTGCCCTACCTTGCCTTGTAGGAAGGGAAGCTTTGGGGCAGTGAGATGGTCACAAGATTTCCCCTAACCTTCAAATAGATGTGGACTGTGTTTTGTGAGCTTGCTGGTGAAAAACTAAACCAAAGCAAAAATATGACTGCACTGAGGTTTTAAAAAACCTAAACAAAGCAAGTGGATTTCAGAGTCTGAGCTTTGTCTGGTTTCTTTGATGGGTGATGAAATATAGTTGAACTCATGAACCTCTCAGAAAAAGGGAGACATTTGTGGAGGAAAATATGCAAAATATGATAATCCTTTGGACTGTTGTACTTATAAAATATAGCTCTCTCTCTCAGACAGAAACATTAGTCATGACCTGTACATTCTTTTTAAAATACATCACTGAGTCCATTTAAGGTTCCAAAATTTGTTGCTTGGAGCAGAAATAGAATAACAGTTGTTGTAACCAAATTAAAGACTCTTCTCAGATAGCTCTCTTATTGACAATATATTGGTACACAGGAACATGAAAGCCATTGAATAAAGTTTGTTATTCTCAGCCTAGAGGATTTAGTGGGAAATAACTTCTGAAATTGATGTACCAAAACAAGTGTCTGTCTAGTTAACGAGTAAGTTTATAGATATTTTAGTTCTCCCTTAATGCATGTCTGTACTCTATTTTAGAGTTTAACTCATTCCTACAAGCCATTGGGTTGCGTGGGCGTATGTGATTCCTCTTTGTATGCCCAGGACCTCAAACACCCACATTGTCATCAAGGCAGTTCCAACCCCTAGGACCTTGTGCAATACCTAGTAATTAGTAGACATTCAAATTTTTACACACAACATGGTTCTTGTCCTCAGTGCTATTGACATTTTGGGCAGATAATTTTTTTTTTTTTAATGTTATGCTAGCCATAGGAACCCTGGTAGCACAATGGTTAAGCTCTTGGCTGCTAAATGAAAAGTAAGCTGTTTAAACTTCCCCAGCTGCTGTGTGGGAAAAAGACATGATCTGCTCCTGTAAAGATTACAACCTTGGAAACCCTATGGGGCAGTTCTACTGTGCCATATAGGGTCACTCTGAGCTGGACTCAACCCTACAGCACACAAAAACAACCCAGTAGTATAACTCCCCCCAAGCAAAATGTCTCCAAACCAAAACAAAATCAAACCTATTGCTGTCAAGTCGATTCTAACTCATAGCGACCCTATAAGACAAGTAGAACTACCCCACAGGGTTTCCAAGGGAGTGCCTGGTGGATTCAAACTGCCAACCTTTTGGTTAGCAGCTGTAGCTCTTAACCACTATACCACCAGGGTACATTGCCAAATGTCCTTTGGAGATCAAAACATCCCCTAGCTGAGAACCATCTTGACTTAGAGGAATGTACACATACATATATAAAAACACAATGCTTTTAATTTATTTTTTAAATTTCTTTGAATAGGTATCAAGTACACAGTACAAAAATCAAAAGTGAGAAAGGATATATAGTAGAAAGTGTACTTTCTGTCCCCCGCCAGTTTCTTGTGTATTATTTTAGATCTGAGTTCTTCAACACAGATGCCATTAGTTACATGTGGCTATCGTGCCCTTGAGATGTGGTTTGTCCTAATTGGTATGTGCTAAACTTAAAACATGGAGTCCCTGGGTGAAAATGGATAAGCACTGGACTGCTAACCACAAAGTTGGCACTTCAAATCTACCCAGAGATGCTTCGGAAGTAAGGCCTGGTAATTTGCTTCCAAAAGGTCACAGCCATGAAAACCCTATGGAATAGTTATACTCTGTTCACATGAAGCTTCCATGAGTTGAAATCAACTTGACCGCAGCTAATGACAACAATAACAACTGCAAAATACACAATGGATTTTGAAGACTTAGTAAGAAAAAAATATATAAACTTTATCACTAACAATTATATTTATATGTTGAAATGATAATACTTTGAATTTCACATTGAAATGATATTTTGGGTTTCAGATTAAAATGATAGTGTTTTGGATTTATTGGGTAAGATGAAATATAATATTAAAATTAAATCACTTTTTTATTAGTTTTTGTTGTGGTGACTAGAAAATGTAAAATTACGTATGTAACTCACATTATATTTATATTACACAGCACTTTTTAAGAAATTTCCTATCTACTTATAAACATAAATAAGCCTTAAGTACAGATTATACCTCAACATAAAGAAAACAAAAGTCCTCACAGTCGCACAATGAAGGACATCATGATAAATGGAGTAAATATTGAAGTTGTCAAGAATTTCGTTTTAGTTGGATCCACAATCAATGCCCATGGAAGCAGCAGTCAAGAAATCAAATGATGTATTTCATTAGGCAAATCTGCTGGAAAAGACATTTTTAAAAGTGTTCAAATGCAAAGGTGTCACCTTGAAAACTGAGGTGCACCTGACCTAATCCATGGTATTTTCAATCACCTCATATGCATGCAAAAGCTGTACAATAAATAAAGGAGATTGAAGAAGAACTGATGCCTTTGTATTACGGTTTTGGCAAAGAATACTGAATATACAATGGAGTACCAGAAAAACGAACATATCTGTCTTGGAAGAAGTACAGCCAGAATGCTCCTCAGAAGAGAGGATAGTGAGACTTCGTCTTGCTTACTTTGGACATGTTATCAGGAGGGACCAGTCTCTGGAGAAGAACATCATGCTTTGTAAAGTGGTGGGTCATTGAGAAAGAGGAAGGCTCTCAATGAGATGGATTGACCCAGTGGCTGCACCAATGGGCTCAAACATAGCGATGATTGTAAGGATGCTGCAGAATATGGTACTGTTTGGTTCTGTTGTACATAGGGTCACTGTGAGTTGGAACAACAACAATGTTTTTAAAATAGGCATTTTTAATACATTATATACATTTATGTATACATTATATACCTTTATGTATACATTGCTTTATTTCATACTTAACATCTAACAGCATACAGTACTTAGTAGATATTTAATAAATGTTAACTGACTGAGTCAATAAATAATTGAATGACTGCATATACATATATATAGATACATACATACATGTTCATATACACATGCATTTTTTACATAGGACTTTTACATTATTTTACTTGATCTTTGTAACCCTGTGATATAAATATTTTTATTATGACCTTTGGTTAACTCATCTGTAAAATGTAGTAATAAAAAAAAGTGCTTAATAATATTGCTGTGAGATTTAAACGGATTTAAGTAAAGACCTTATACTTTAGAACAGTGCCTGTCAGACAATTTAAGAACCATATATCATCATTATCCTTCTGCTCATCATTATTAATACAGTTTTATTATTATAGTTTTTTTGAGATGAGGGGAACAAACCTCAGGCAGGATGGTGCCCCTAGGTTACACATTTAGCAGCATAAAACACATTTAGCAGCATAGCAGGTCAAAATTGGAACATTGTTGTTATGGGTTGAATGGTGTCCTCCAAAAATAGGTGTTATAAATCTTAACCACTATACCTGTAGTTATAATCCCATTTGGCAACGGGTTTTCTTTATGTTAATGAAACAGTATTAGTGTAGTATGTGTCTTGAGTTAATAAATGGAGCAGATGAAGCAAGGAAGCAAAGAAACAAAGATGGGAGAAAGATAGATGCCATTCCACATGGAGAACACCAAGAAGCCAAGGAATAGAAGCTCAAGACACAAGGACCTTCCTCCCAGAACTAATAGAGAACAAAAGCTTTCTTCTAGAGCTGGCATCCTGAATTCAGACTTTTAGCCTCCTAAACTATGAAAAAATAAATTTCTGTTTGTTAAAGCCACCCACTTGTGATATTCCTGTTACAATGGCACTAATGCTTTAACTAAGACACTTGTGCTTTGTCTTAGAATTTTAAACTCTCATCTCAATCTTATGTGCTTTGTTACATTCACCAAAAAGGGGGAAGAGGAGGGTCTTGTTTTTAAATTCCATTCTCCTGTAAAAATTCCATTTCTCTTGGAAAAAATGGCTATTTCTAGGTCTGGATCAGGAAAGTACAACCCTGAAATACTCTGGTGAAATACTCCAGACAGTAAGAAGTGCTAAAAAATGTGGGTACATTTGGAAAGGCCACAGCAGCCAGGCTTGAAGGAAGAAGGCTCTACTGGCCAAATGTGAGACAATTTGATCATAGACAATTAAAATGGCAGTGATGGATCAAAGAAAATTGAATTAAAAAAGTAATCCATTGGTTTTAATGATACTAGTTAAAAAAAAAAGACATATCATCTTAGAGAAAGAGAAGTTCCTTTTTATAGAAGAATGTCAGGTAATGAATTTCCAAAAAAAAATGGAATTAGTAAATCACCATTTTGCAAGCACCAATGTAATAACATTCAGGAAAAGATCATCAATGGATATTAAAACCATTGACTGGTTAAAATATTGTAAAAGAACAGGATAGTCATGGTCTCAAAGAATCAACCACGCATTTCTGATTAGTTATCCAGAAAAAATAGTACCTTTATAATTGGAAAAATCTGCCAGATCCCACCAAGGGATAAAATTTAATCTCAACAACAGGTTCCTTCTTCCCCTTTCCCGTTGTTGGTTGGGCTTTTGTCGGGCATGCAAGTTGGGGGGAAAGCTTGTTGTGTCTGAAGCCACAACTATCCTTTCCCTCTTCCTCCTCCCTTCATTTTTCTCTCTCTCTCTTTTTTTTTTTTCCTCCTCCTTTCCTTCATCAGGCTGAGTTTTCAGGTAGCATAGCCTAGGAATTTGGTTACATACAGAAAAGATTGAAGATAATGGGAGCAAGGAAAATGGAGTATAAACACATAGAGGAAATGCTAAAACAAGTCCTGTGCTATTGGAGATACCTATATAAAGTCATGGTTTTAAATAAATTGATAGCTCAACATATAAAAAGATATAAGTACAGACATAGAACCACCACACATCTGCTAGTTTGTCATACTGGGAGGGGCGTGCTTGTTGCTGTGATGCTGGAAGCTATGCCACTGGTATTCAAATACCAGCAGGGTCACCTATGATGGACAGTTTTCACCTAAGCTTCCAGACTAAGACTAAGAAGAAGGACCTGGCAGTCTACTTCTGACAAAAATAAGCCAGCGAAAACCTTATGGATAGCAGCAGAACATTGTCTGATATAGTGCCAGAAGATGAGCCCCTCAGGTTGAAAGGCACTCAGAAGACAACTGGGGAAGACCTCTTCAAAGTAGAGTTGACCTTAATGATGTAGATGGAGTCAAGCTACGGGACCTTCATTTGCTGAAGTGGCACGACTCAAAATGAGAAGAAACAGCTACAAATATCCGTTAATAATAGGAACATGGAATATACAAAGCGTGAATCTAGGAAAACTAGAAATTGTCAAACAAAATGGAACACATAAACATTGATATCCTAGGCATTAGTGAGCTGAAATGGACTGGTATTGGCCATTTTGAATTGAACAATCATATGGTCTACTATGACGGAAAGGACAAATTGAAGAGGAATGGCATTGCATTTTTACATTTATATAAGTATTTCTGAAAGATAAATTCCCTAGAAGACTTTACAGTTAAAAACAATGTTTTATCTATCCTAAAATAAAAAATTTATTATTATTATTATTAGTTATCTATCCTGCTGGGGAAAAATAGTTTTGTTTGGTGAAGTATGGAAGACAAAGATATTCTCAAACACCACTGAGAAAGAATGTAAATGAATGTAAATTAGTAGACCTTTTTGTAGGACATGATAGAAATATTCATTAAAATTTTAAACATGCATAACCATGTTCTTATTCTTCTCTTACAGTTTTCAAAATTTATGTAGAGAACCTTTAATTATTCTTGGGAGGCAGAGAATAACAGAGATAATAAAACACTAAAGTCCATTGATAGTCTATTTATATATGTGCTTCAATCCTCTCTTTTATTAAAACTGTCAAGAAATAGAGAAATGATGGACAGAGTGAACCCACTTTTACTCTATCTCTAAGCCACTCTTAGCAGACACAGTAATGATTAGTGAAACGGCTAAACAGTCCTCAACAGTGAGAGAGAGTAGAAACAAAATGTTTTTCTAATCCCCAAACAGAACAATCAGCCACTGAATAATTAAGGTTTGACTTTGTAGTAGATGTAAATTATGCCTAACAAATCCCTTTTATTATATCATGAAAAATGAACAGTACAGAGTCTGTCTTTCCACAAATGTTCCACAGTAGAGTATATGCTGGCATTTCACTGGAGATTCTAAATGAATGAAACTGTCTAAACATGGAGGTAATTAAAACAGTGCTAAATGGTTGACTGTACTAAGTCTGATGTCTCCTCAGACACCCTTTATGTTATTTTGATTCCTATAAAGAAATGGTAACAAACCAAGTAAATTAACTACATCCACAGAAGACATTTTACAATCATGCAAGCATCCCTAAATGGCAAATTAAGTAGAAATAAATCAAAGCCTTTTACCTCAGAGAGTCAAAGCCCACAATTTTCTTAATGAGTAGAGCTGCCTGCGGAGTCATTACAGCTAGTCTTTCCCACTTTGAATTCCTGAAGACATGAAATATTTTCTTCTTTAAAACTAGGCATAGTTCTCCTCACACACTTACTAAAACTTTTATTCTAAATACAGCCAAAATATTTTTTATTCTGTGTGTGTGTGTGTGTGTGTGTGTTTCTCAGGGGAGGTTTGACAAAGGCAGTTATGAGTCTGGAAACTGAGAAAGTTAAGTTTTCTTACCTTCTAAAATCCACTTCTTCTAATGTATCTGGGGTCTTAAAAGATTCCAAAAGTTTTATGAAAAGTAATCAGCATTGTCCTTTTGATGTTACTCTTTGGATCCTTTATGTTTAAATGCAATTATCAATTTGAATAAGAACTATTTTATAAATATCATGGGGTCAGTGTTCCTTTTTCTTCTTAAGTTATCTATGTACCTAAATTTATTATTTTAAAATTGCACGTTTTGCTCAAAAGCATTATGTATATTAGAAATGCACTCAGTAATATCCAATGAGCAGCAACGGGATTACTGACAATATTCAGCACAAACAATGAGGTTCATTTATAGATTTTAGACACTAGGTTAACTCCTAATCAAATATGGCAGTTTTAAATTTGACGAATTCATTATTTTCTTTTTAGTCACGGCCTTTTGCTCTACTATATAGAGTTTTATTGATTTATTTTTCTTAGAAATCGGGCATTGCTATATTATCTTGCCTTTCCTCTTAGCAGGCTCAACATAAAAATTCAACAAACATTTAGTGAGAATCAACTACTCATCTTGCCTAGGGTTAGGGCAGATTTGGTATAGTGTGGCTCTAGAAACGTCATTATAAAATGGAAATCTATAAAGGAAACGGCATGCTCAAATTGGTAGTACAGTATTATAACTGGGTTATTAATGACTCATTAAAGAACATGGCACTAAAAGAGACAGAAAATCAGCACAACTTGACCAAAGCAAAGACATAGATATTTCCTAGATATATATAAACACCTGAAGGACTGAGTTGCTGGAGCTGGGGACTAAGGATCATAGTCTCGGGGGACATCTAGGTCAACTGGCATAACATAGTTCATAAAGAAAGTGTTCTACACTCCACTTTGGGGAGTAGCATCCGAGGTCTCAAAAGCTTCCGAGTGACCAGCTAAGATACATCTATTGGTCCCATCCTGTCTGGAGAAAAGGAGAATGAAGAAAACCAAAGACACAAGGAAAATGTTAGTCCAAAGGCCTAGTA
This sequence comes from Elephas maximus indicus, assembly GCF_024166365.1. Lineage (NCBI taxonomy): Eukaryota > Metazoa > Chordata > Mammalia > Proboscidea > Elephantidae > Elephas > Elephas maximus. The sequence continues at coordinate 30,966,593 of NC_064823.1, read as the reverse complement.
AACCACATGAACCACAGCCTCCACCAACCTGACCCCAGAACTAGATGGTGCCCAGCTACCACCACTGACCACTCTGACTGGGATCAAAATAGAGGGTCCTGGACAGAGCTGGAGAAAAATGTAGAACAAAATTCTAAGTAAAAAAGAAAGACCAGACTTGCTGGCCTGACAGAAACTGGAGAAACCCTGAGCATATGGACCCTGGACACCCTTTCAGCTCAGAAATGAGGTCACTCCTGAGGCTCACCCTTTGGTGACAGATTGAACAGGCCCATGGAACAAAACAAGACAAAAGGGGCACACCAGCCCTGGGGCAGGAACTTGAAAATAGGAGGGAACAGGACAGCTGGTAATAGGGAACCCAGGGGTGAGAAGGAAGAGTGTTGACAGGTCATGGGGTTGTTAACCAATGTCATACAACAATGTGTGTACTAACTGTTTGATGAGAAACTAGTTTGTTCTGTAAACCTTCATGTAAAGTTCAGTAAAAAAAAACAAAAAAAATAAACAATGAACTTGGAATCTGGTATCTTTGTTTCCAGCCCCATTTTTGCTACAATTGTCTGACTTTGGAAAGAATCATTTAACTTATTTATACCTCAGTTTTCTCATGTGTAAAAGCGACAGCATGCTCCCATTTTCCACCCCGGCTTCTGGTAGAGGGTTCGTTGTTCATTTTAATGCAACATATTGCCTCCCTAATATGAGTGGTGTATATTTGTGTCCCCAAAATCAAAGAAAAAAGTGAAAGAATAAATGAAGACACTAATATATTATAAAGATAACATTTAAAACATGATTGTCATAACGTTTACCTCATCAACTATAATATGTTATAAATAAAGCATATTAGGTAGCAAAGACTTTGATTAAAACCACCTGAAAACTCAAAACTATGAAATTTTCCTCTCTTAGTAATCCTCTAGGAGCAGGGAGTACCCAACTTTTCATTCAATCATTTCTTTTCAAAACAATAGCCTTTGCAACATTTTAAGAAGCCACAAATAATATCTATTGAGCATCTTTTATTTTCTATTTCGCTCAATGATATCTATTGAGCATCTTGGGCAGGTGGTTCTAGGCAGAACTGTTCTAGACAGTGGGGATACAGTGGTTAAAGGAAATATAGAGGGTTCCCGTTCTTAAGGAGCTTGCATTTTAACGTATGATGTTATTTACTCTGTTTTGTCCTCCTTTTCCTCATGTGTGGAATGAGGAAGTTGAATTGAACCATCTGCAAGGCCCTGAAACTTGGTTTATTCTGGCCCAAGTCCTATGGTAATGATTCTCTTGTTCACCTTCATTTCCTAGTTCAACCAACAGCAATTTAGAAGCTAATATTAGGCACTGAGAGACACAAAGATGAACATGAGTAGGCACCTACCTGCAAGGTGTTTTCTATCTAGTTTAGCTGGAGGAGGTGGAGCAGAAAAACAGATGCATTCAGCTTTTGGGTAGACATTTGTTTCCCAATCTCTTCTAGGGCAGGCCAAAAATTAACTTCTCTCATCCTTTTTCCTTTTCAGTCTCTAAATCCCAATTACCACCCCTTTCTTATGCACAGCAGTTTAGAATCACTGGGTTCTCTCAAAACTAAACCCGAGGGGACCCACAAATCCTAGAGATCTAATCTTATGAAGAAGTCTCTTATCACCTGCTTAGGCAAGTAAGATTTTCTTAATATTGTTCTACATAAAACAAATAACAAGAGAGTACAGAATGGGTTAAGTGCAAAATAAAGGCATAAACAACACACTGTGAAAATGTAGATGGGAAAATGTTAAATCCTAACTGAGGGTTAAGGAAAGCTAGGTAGAGATGGTGGCATAACTTAAAGAGCTGTCAACGTACTGAAAGTAGGCATTTTATTTTATCTTTATATCCTTGGAAACTTGATGAGTGTCTGGTATATTACACATACTCAAGAAAGCCTGGATGAATAAAAGAATTGTAAGTTATCAATTGAGTTTCTGGGTGGTGCAGTTAATGCACTCGCTTCTAACCAAAATGTTGGTGGTTCAGGTCCACCCAGAGGCACCTCTGGAGAAAGGCTTGGTGATCTCCTTGTGGAAAATAAGCCATTAATATTTCTATGGAGAAGAGTTTTACTTTGACACACATGGGGTCATATGAGTCAGAGTTGACTTGATGGCAACTGGTTTCTGCTTCTAAGATATCGATAGGTGGAGATATAGAGAAAGAACATCCTAGGCAGAGGGTTCAGCATGGAAAATAGCAGTCTTTCATGCATGGCGTGTTTGGAAGCAATGAATAATCTAGCATGCTCTTAGTATGCAGGGATTTAGTAGATCAGCTAGAAAGGGAAGCCTAGACATTTGTATCATAAGCTCTCAGAGGGTAGGGAAAGCCCCAACCTAATGCAGAGTTTATCACATGGCAGACACTTTAGAAAATTGTTGATTCAGTGAGTGAAGATTATGGAGGGCAACTCCCATATCTGGTAATATGTGACACCATAAACCTAAAACCTTTTTACTACAAAACTTTAAGTCATTCTGGCTAAAACATAATAAATACCCCTTTAAACACATGCTATTTTTGTTTTTGTTAGTTGCTGTCTAGTTGATTCCAATTCATGGCGACCCATTCATAGATGAGCTCAAAAGAATATTAAAAAGTCTCCAAGGATCAAAAATTAAAGAAGAGATTGCAAACTTGAGGGGTAAATACATGAATTTTTGAAAGTGCTGCCCTGAAGGCTTTGCTGGGTTCAGGAATTTAAGCCCTTGGGTTTCAACACCCAAATGGGGTCATAAGATAAGATCTTGGGCAGGTGGTTCGATTCTTGCCCAAAGCTAGGGTTAAGTCTCAGTAAAAGGTAAATTAGAAAAAGTTACCCTGCCAGCTCAGAAAGAACGAAACCTACCCTAGGAATTCATAAGAACTCATGAAAAGGAAGGTATTTTAGAAAAGCAAAGAGAATTACTTTCTATTCATTTGACCTTCTATGACAATGACCAGCTTTTGTTAGAATTGTTCTAAAGGACAATTGTGACTAGGTCCTGTAGTAAGATAGCTTGCCAATCATCAACTTTAGAACAATAGCTTTATACCAAAGCCAGGCCTGTGTATCTGTGTGAGTGTGTGGTGTGACTGTGTTGGGAGAGGTGGGAAGGGTCTGAAAAGGGAAGACTAAGGTGGAAAAAAGAAAGAGAAAAGAGATACAATAGAAGTGTGCAGGGCGTTGGTATATTAACCATTCACCCCTTGGTGAGGTGTAAATCAAAGCCTTCAGCAGACAGGCAGGCTGATGATGATTTTTCCTCTATTGTTTCCAAACTCATTTGTAGTCCCTTTTATAAATTAGCAAAACAAAAAACTAGTTATTCCTGTTATTATGTATTTAAATCCATTCCTCTGCTTTGGAGGTCCAGTTAGCAAGAATGAGCACAGTTGTGGATTTTAAGAAACATTCGTTTAAAATCTATTCTATTCCCCTCCTTCATTTCACTCTGAGAGCTTCTGTCAAGTATCGTGACAAATGTGTTTCTATAGCTAAGAGTTGTTGGAGAATGAAGGCAGGTTAGATTTGACCCTGGTCAACTCCTTACTTTTTTTTTTGGTTAGCCTTTTCTCTCTAGAAAAGATTAAAAAGTTAATCTTTGAATTGTTGACAATTCTTACTTTTTAAAGGTTTGAATCACATGTTATTCACTGTCAAAGGGTAATTTTTATGGTGTGGTAGTTTTACTTATTAAGAGGATAGCAAATTAAGTCTGTCTTAAATGAAAAACATACTTATGACTTTCCATAAAGGTCCAGACAACCACATTCTAAAATCATTAGCAATTCTTCTTGGTTTAAAGATCTTAGTCTCCTTTTTTTTTTTTTTTTTTAAGCAAAACGCTTTAATTTACTTGGAAAGAAAAAAGACACTTTTTTTTCCTGTGGGCTTTGACATTCATGTTTCTTTCCTGTACAGATTTAACCAAAGGTTTGACATATTTAATTTTTTTAATGAACAACAAAAAATATGACACTTGCAAGTTATTTAACTTGGGCCTATTAAGAGAATTTTCAATATTTTGTTATATATTATTTCCATTCTATCAAATCTGAAAAGAAAGAACATCACTGTACATTCACTCGATATTCATCCATACAAATAAGACACTTTCATTGAACACCTACCATGTGACAGGCAGTAAATAAAGCAGAGAATGAAAGAAATGACCTGCTCTCCTGGTGCTTATAGTCTAGTGAAGGATGGTATGAAATAAATATAAAAATATATACCAGGCAGCGATGAGTGTTATGAACAAAATTAAAGCAGAGCAAGGCAACAGCAAGGAAAAGAGGTTACTATCCTATTTTATTTAGCTAGATCAAAATCTTCACTGTTATGGCTTATAACCTCGTTTTGGAGATCAACATGATTTAAGGGTCATGGAATGGTTTCCAGTGCCCAAGTCCTTCAAAGAATCTAACATATCTAATATCTTAATGCACAAGCACACAGGTGTCTATTAGAAAAGACAGTACTCATATTTGACATGATGAGGAATTATATATCTAAGCACAACGTTGTCTGGCAATACGTGAGTTTGAAACGTGAAGCTAAATAAATGTTTCACTGTTTGAGATATTGGAAGTCATTTACTGCTAAGCAAATTTTGCTCCTGAAAGTTTATTTGCTGTTATGTATTTGGGATTTCTGCATACATTTTTCCATCAAAACAGTATTAAGTATAATGGTGAATATTCAAGTTTGTTATTTAGTTGAAATGCAAATTAAAAAAATAGTAGAAAATAGTACTGTTTCTAATTACAGTATTAAATAAAATGGAAAATCCACCCAAATGAATTCAATTTTTTTTTTCTTGAAGGCTAATAGTGAAGAAAATCAGGTTCATTTAAAAGAAAATGAAATGATAGACGATTCATTTTTTAGGACACTGTGGGGACTTACAGGGCATTTTCAAGGTCTCTAGAGGTTTCTGGAATTGATTATTTCTTGTATCTAATTACATTTTTAAAGTTATAATTTTCCTTTATTTTTAAGAAATCATATCATTAGCACTACTCACATAAGTCATGATTAGAGCTGATTCTCCTCTCCCCCATAAATATAATTAAGAAGAGAGGAGGAAAGAGATTAAGATTTTTCCTTAGGTTTGGAAGTAATCAAAGATGCAGAAAAGAGGGCTTATTTATAAGGACATTTCTTTGTTTCTTTATTTGAAATAAAAAAGATTTGAAAATAAACTCAGCGTTCAGTAGTAGGAAAATAAGAACAAAATTTAGCCTTGGAACATGTTGCAGCTACCAAAGGCACAGTTTCTGAAAGATATTTAATGGAGTAGAAAGAAAGCAAAATAAATTCACTGAAAAAAAAAAACAACAAAAAAAGTTGATGACAAGACTATATAAATACTACACAGATTTTTCTATAAAAATTAAACCAAAAATTTGAAACTGTTATCTCTGGGTGGCAGAATAACTGGTATTGTTAATCTTTTTCTTTACAGTTTTCTTTTTTTATTTCTAAAATGCTCATTATGATTTTATAATTTTAAAGGTATTCTGAGTATGAGTTGCATAGGAAAAATAAATAATGAAAGGGTTTTAAACCTTCTTTGTGATACATTCTATAATGACTATGTGGAAAATAAATACTTTAAATGTACTGTGTTAAACATATTTTAAAAACTGTATGTAGAAAATAATGTTCCTAAAAAAGAGTCACGGCGAAGAAAAACTGTGTTTCCTTCATTCTTCCCTAGAGGAAGAAACAACTTGATGGTAAAGATACCATGTAAAGAAACTCATGATAGCCCAGATACCAGGGCCTTTGTACGAGGTTCCTCTATTAAATTCTCTCTATTGAGCTATCTAGGAGCCCTGGTGGTACAGTGGTTAAGTAATTGGCTGCTAACTGAAAGGTCAGTGGTTCAGACCTACCAGCAGGAAAAAAGACCTGGTGATCTGTTCCTGTAATGATTTACAGCCTTAGAAACGCTTTGGGGCAATTCTACTTTGTCCTTATAGAGTCACTGTGAGTTGACTGGACAACAACAGGTTTGGTTTCCTTTTTCTTTTTTTTTTTATTAACTACCAGATGTGGGCCCTGTTTTCTTGACTGAATCCTGACTAATAGCATTACTTTCCTCCTAAGAAGTAATATTCCCTGAGTAACAAAAATCAGATGTGCAAGCATCTGACATATTTTATATCGATCATTTTTCTCTCTCTATTCTAACGTACCCAAACACGGTCTGCCCTCCCCTCTATGCAATGTGTCCTCCTCTTGTCTTCCACCAGTTGTCTTCAACCCAATCCAGTGGCCTTGAGCCAGGAGTAAAATCTGGACTGGGAGTGAAAAGGGGTTGAGCGTATCTCAGAAAGATTATTGGGGAAGAATCCTCATTTAAAAGTTGTTAAAAATTCAGAATAGAAGCAGTATGTTCCAGAATGCAGTGCCTGCTACTGCATAATAAAAAAATAAATAAATAAAAAATAACACGGGTATAATCAGGACCCTCCAATCCAGGTTTTGTGTTTCTGCTGGGCAGCAAAAATTTTACTGGCCCCTGATCTTAGATGAATCTTACCATATTACAGGAACAACAGACTAATTGCCATGCATTTCCTTGTATTGTGGAGTCTCTTTAAATGAGACTCAAGAAGCAGCACTTTTTTTTTCTTTTAATTCGTGTGGGTGGCTTTCTAAAAAATGTCAAAGACTCAATAGAATGCTTTGTTCAAAATATTGAAATAGAGGCGTAGTTTCCCCTATAATTCTTTCTCTTATTTTTCTAAATCAAAAAGAAAGTTAATACAATATTAAAATTAGTTTCAGCAAAGATAAAAGTGTTAAAGTACTGTCCTTCATTTTCTTCCACGAGTACATGAAGAACTGAATGTTTCCCTTGGTGACCAGTATAAGAGAGGTGAGATTCAAAACCCCTCTTCTATCTGAGAAATTGCTGCCTCAATACTATCTATCACCCCTCGTGACTCTGGTGGTGAAATTTCAGCAATTACATCAATGTTAAAGTGATATGGAACCAGATAGAATAATTTCTAGAATCAAAATAAAAAAGGAGCTGTGCTTTCTGACTTTGCATCTTTGAGCTAGATGGAACAATAGTAGGCCTTGTCTCAGTGGACACAAGCAGTAGAACCTCCTCCACCACAATAGATTGCTTATCTATGTAAAATGCAGAGAGCCAGACTTGGAGACCCACTATCTCATCAGAGTAGCTGCAGATTGTTCTAGAATTTTTACTGTTTTACAATTTCCCGCAAGGTTTTCCAAACTTTAATCCACTGAAGATTGAACTGTCAGCAACAAAACATTGCTTTCAAGATTCAAGTCTCATACCGTTCACAAAAAGCAATTCAAAATGGATCAAGGACCTAAATGTGAAGACGAAAACTAAAAAATTTTAGAAAATGTAGAGTTGCAATTATGGGACCTACCTTTTACTTAGGGACTATCAGATATGACAACAAAAGCACAAGAGCAGAAAAGATAAAATATATAAATGAGACCTCATCAAAATTAAATATTTTCATTCATCAAAAAAGACCAAGCAAAGGAACTAGAATTCTAATCCACAGTTGCAAGGTAGGTGTCATGGATTGAATTACATCCCCCAAAATGTGTGTATCAACCTGGTTAGGCCATGATTCCCAGTATTCTGGGGTTGTCCTCCATTTTGTGATTGTAATTTTATTTTAAAGAAGATTAGGGTGGGATTGTAACACCATTACCAGGTCACATCCCGGATCCCATGTAAAGGAAGTTTCCCTGGGGCATGGCCTGAACCACATTTTATCTCTTAAGAGATAAAAGGAAAGGGAGGCAAGCTGAAAGTTGGGGACCTCATACTACCAAGAAAGCAGCCCTGGGAGCAGAGTGTATCCTTTGGACCTGAGGTTCCTGTGCTGAAATGCTTCCAGACCAAGGGAAGACTGATGACATGGGCCTTCCTCCAGAGCCGACAGAGAGAGAAATCCTTTCCCTGGAGCCAGTGCCCTGAATTCAGACTTCTAGCCTACTGAACTGTGAGAGAATAAGCTTCTCTCTGTTAAAGCCATCCACTTGTGATATTTCTGTTATAGCAGCACTAGATAGCTAAGACAGCAGGCCAACCAAGCTGCTTGAGGCAGTGGAATTTTCTGCAGCCTGGGGACCTCTGCTTTAACACTAAAACAGTATCATTTTATTTTAAAACAAGCATTTTAACAGCAAAATAGTAGGAAGAACATAAAATCACAGTAAATGGCTGTCCTTTAAGTTAAATAAATATAGCTTTATGAAAAACTCAGTGTATTGTCCTTATGTTTCTCTTTTTACATTGGACCGAAACCAAACCCATCACCGTCGAGTCAATCCCAATTCACAGTTGACCCTTATAGAACAGAATAGAAATGTCACATAGGGTTTCCAAAGCTGTAATCTTTATGGAAGCAGACTGCCATATCTCTCTCCTGCAGAGCAGTTGCTGGTTTCCAGCTGACGACCTTTCTGTTAGCTGCCAAGAGCTTAACCACTGCACCACCAGGGCTCCTTTACATTGAACCAGTGAAAATTTTATCACCAGCCCTCAGACCAGTTTTTGGAAGTTACCGATCTAGGGGGACAGGAATTTTTTGTACCCTGGAATAAACCGAAGGATAAAATAGGCCCTGGCGGGGGGGGGGGCTGCATTTATTTGTACCACAAATATTTATGGAATAACTACTCTGCTTCAAGCACTGTAGCTGTTCTTCCTTTGGAGAGTTTAGTGAGAAAGACAGAGACATCAGCCAAATCATCAGACAATTTGTAATAAATACTCCAATGGAAAAGCACGGGGAGTTTTTTAAGTTTGTAGTAGGAGGACCTGAATCTAATAAGTCAGGGAAGGATCTCTGGGGAAATGACTTTTGAGCCGAAATCTGTGAGACATGTAGGAGATAATTAGGATGAGTGGGGGCAGTGATGGTGGTAGAGAAAAGGCCCTGAAGTGGGAAGGGTATGAACCCCTAGCCCAGCGCTGTCGAGTTGGAATGAACCCCTAGAGAAATGAAAAGGCCAGTGAGGCTGGAGCAGAGTAAACAAGCTGATAATGTCCTACAGTAACAGAATTTTGAAAGTCTTGGGCATTAAACATTCTGGAATCGAGATACCACAGATGGGTTGAAGTGGAAGATGGATCTACATGGGTCAAAGGGGCTGGCCCTTTGAAGGCAAACTAAGTAGATAAATTGCAGTACATCTTGAGTTTGCGTATAATTTGTGATAGTTTGTGGGCAATAGATCCTAAGGTATGGTCCATACCTGCAGGAGAGAGTGCCAGTTTTGGAAAGGTGGGTTGAACATTAAAAGAAGGAGGCTCTTTGGGACAAAGCTAAGAACCTGAGAAGCAGAAACAGGTCAGAAACAGAGTTTGCATCCACAAGGTTGTATTAGTCAGAGAAATAAACTCAAACCCCAAATTTTAATGGCTTAACACAATAAAAATTTATTTGTTGCTCATGTCACTGTCCAATGTGAGCCAGGTGACTCTCTGAGGCTGCTCTGCTCCAAGTGGTGACTCAGGGATCCAGGATCCTTCAGTTGTGCGGCTCTACTGGTCCCCAGTGTCTCTTCACAATACTCTGCTGAACCTTTGCATTTGACTGGCTGATAAGTGAAGAGATTGTGGATGATCTAGTAGAAGGTTTTTATGATTAGATCTAGAAGTAGTGTACATCATTTCTGCCTGCATTCCACCGAGCAGAACCAAGTCACGTGGTACCAACATAACTGCAAGTGTGGCTGTGAAATGTGGTCTTCCTGGTTTTCAGGCAGTGGGCACAGGATTGATGAGCACCTAGCCATACACTTCCACAAAGGTGAAGGTTTTCACCCCTTAGGTGGTGTTATGGGTTGAATTTTGTTCCTCCAAAAAATATGTCGAACTCCCTAAGCACTAAAAAAAAAAAAAAAAAGCACTAGTACCTATAAATGTGGCTTTATTTGGAAAGAAGATTTTTGCAAATGTAATAAAAATAAATAAAATGTTACAAAAAGAGGAGAAGAGATATAGAGAGAATGTCATATGAGGATGGAGGCAGAGATTGGAACGCGGCATCTATAAACCAAGGAATACCAATGATTGCCAGCAACCACCAGAAGCTAGGAAGAGGCAAGAATTATTCTCCCATATGGCCTTCCAAGAGAACAGGGCTCCCCTAAAGTTCAGATTTCTGAGGGAAAAATTTTTGTTGCTTCAAGTTACCTAGTCTGTAGTATTTTGAAACGGTAATTCTAGAAAACCAACACAAGTAGTCTTTTTTTTTTACTCTCTATTAGCAGCATCTGTTTGACATAGGTCTACTAGTTATCTCCACCTTACAGGTACCAGCTACCCCCACCACCATAGAGCTCCAGCTTTCCTTAGCATCACAGTTGTACAAATGTCTTCCCTAAGTACGTAAATGATCTTCAGGCTTGTCTTAGTCATCTAGTGCTGCTATAACAGAAATACCACAGGTGATGGTTTTAACAAAGAGTTTATTTCTTCACAGTGAGATACCATCTCATCTCAATGAGGCTAGCATTAATCCAAAAAACACAAAATAATAAACTTTGGAGAGGTTGTGGAGAGACTGGAACACATACACTGCTAGTGGGAATGTAAAATGGTACAACCATGTTGGAAATCAATTTGGCACTTCCTTAAAAAGGTAGAAATAGAAGTACCATAGGATCCAGCAATCCTACTCCTTGGAATATATCCTAGAGAAATCAGAGCTGTCACACAATAGATATACGCACACGCATGTTCATTGCAGCGCTGTTCAAAACAGCAAAAAGATGGCAACAATGTAGGTGCCTATCGACGGATGAATGGATAAATAAATTATGGTATATTCACACAATGAAATACTACACAATGATAAAGAACAAGAATGAATCTGAGAAACATAACACAGATGAATCTGGAAGGCATTATGCTGAGTGAAATTAGTCAGTCACAAAAGGACAAATATTATATGAGACCACTATTATAAGAACTCAAGAAAAGCTTCAAACACAGTAGAAAATATTCTTTGATGATAACAAGAATTATTATAGGTGAAGGGAGGGACAACACACAATACAGGGGAAGTCAGCACAACTGGGCTAAACCAAAAGCTTAGAAGTTTCCTGAATACAACCAAACACTTCGAGGGACAAAGTAACAGAGGCAGGGGTCTGGGGATCATGATTTCAGGGGACATTTAGGTCAATTGGCATAACAAAGTTTATTAAGAAAATGTTCTGCATCTCACTTTGATGAGTGGCATCTGGGGTCTTAAAAGCTAGTAAGCGGCCATCTAAGATGCATCAGTTGGTTCCAACCCACCTGGGACAAAGGAGAATGAAAAACACCAAAGACACAAGGAAAACATTAGCCCAAGAAACAAAAAGGGTCACATAAACCAGAGACTCCATCAGCCCGAGACCAGAAGAACTAGATGATGCCCAGCTAGAACTAATGACCGCCCTGACAGGAACACAACAGAGAGTCCGTAACAGAGCAGGAGAAAAGTGGAGTGCAGAACTTAAATTCTAGTAAAAAGACCAGACCTGATGGTGTGACTGAGACTGGAGGAACTCCAGAAGACATGGCCCCCAGGCTCTCTGTTAGCCCAAAACAAAAACCATTCCTGAACCCAACTCTTGGCCACGTACATTTTTTAATTTAACTGTATTATTTTATTTATTTTTTCTCAAAAACACCGTTAACCTCTGTCAGGACAGGAAGGTTTTCCCTAAAATAAAATTAGGACTACCGTATTGCCTTAAGAGGTATTATTGTTGTGTGCCATCAAGTCGATTCCAACTCATAGCGACCCTATGGAGTAGACCTGCTCCATAGGGTTTCCTAGGCTGAAATCTTTATCAGATCACCAGGTCTTTTCTCCTGAGAAGCTGCTGGTGGGTTTGAACTGCTGACCCTTCAGTTAGACACTGAGTGCTTTAACCACTGCACCACCAGGGCTGTTAGAGATGATGCAGTCCAACTTTGAAGGACTACGAACTAATTGGTAGTAGTAACCTGTCCTTAACCTGGTTCAATTGAAGTATTTTTCCTTTGCTTACCTCGATTTTTTTTTTTCTAACGTGATTCAGTATTTTTAGTTCTACACTGTTGTAATACAAATTGATCTGTGACAAATTTCTCAATTTATAGAGCTGATTTCATGCATTTTTGACAATACAATCTTCCTAATTGTTGCAATTTTTTCCCATTTTTAGAGAAGATCAATGACATGTTATATATGACTTCTATAGCCTTCCAATGTTACTTTTATGTGCAACATTTAATTTTTGTATAATATGTTTAGGAAAATATGAAGATCAGAAATGAGAAAAACTGATTAATTTATTTAGCAAATTTTGTAATTTATAGTATGCTTGCTTAAAGTCAATAATCCAATTTTTTGTGTTATTGTTTGATGATATTTTCTGTTTTATGTGTTGCCGTTCTTCAAAATATTCTGCAATAAGGTTGTATTACTTTTATAGAAAAAATTCAGACTGTATCATATATTGCTATATAATATGATATTTCCTCCTGGAAACACACAAAGAATGTCAGCATACTGAAAACTGAGAAGTCCAGCAGTAAGGAAAGCTGTATAACTTTGTTATTTTGGAATTTCTCAAATTTATTTAATAAAGGGTTAATTCTTTTTTCTCCAAACCCTTGTGAATACCTCACAAGGATATCTTCCAAAGCCCATTTTGGGAAATGAAGACTGACCAATCAATACCTACTTGGGCTCTCATTCAATGATCATGATAGGCAGGGATTGAACCCCAGTTTCCTCCATGGAAGGCGAGAATTGTACCACTAAACCACCAATGTCCCCCATAAAAAAAAAAAGTCCCCCATAGATACCTCTAAGTATCCTCTCTTGCTTGCCTCTCACTGTTCTATGCCTCCCAGCCCCCTAGCATCCCTTAAGTAATAATTAATATAAGTAATAAAGATCATTTTACTACTAAAATATGAAGGAGTGCCATGGGAAAAGGTGGTTCTATTGAACACTTTCTTTTTAAACCAAGAGAAGTATCCATGAAAGCTTCTATCTGAGGTTGAATTACAAAAAGTATTGCCATTTGAATACCATAGTCTATGGAATTCAAACTTCATTTGATTATATACTGTCTTAGAAAAAAAATTTTTTTTTTCTATTTTTGGTCATCTAGTGCTAAAAAAAAAAATTTTTTTTTTTTTTTTTTAGTGCTGCTATAACAGAAATACCACAAGTAGATAGTTTTAACAAACAGAAGTTTTTTTCTCTCACAGTCTAGTAGGCCAAAAGTCCAGATTCAGGGCATCAGCTCCGGGAGAAGGCTTTCTCTGTTGGTTCTGGAGGAAGGTCCTTGTCATCAATCTTCCCGTGGACTAGGAGCTTCTCCACGCAGGAACCCCGGGTCCAAAGGACACACTCTGCTCCCGGAACTGCTTTTTTGGCGGTATGAGGTACCCGTGTCTTTCTGCTGGCTTCTGTCTTTTATATCTCAAAAGAGATTGGCTTAAGACACTATCTAGTCTTGCAGATCTCATCAATATAACTGCTGCTAATCCTTCTCATTAACATCATAACCCATCCCAACCCACTGCCGTCAAGTCGATTCTGACTCATAGCGACCCTATAGGACAAGATAGAATTGCCCCACAGGGTTTCCAAAGAGTGCCTGGTGGATTCATAGTGATAGGATTTACAACACACAGGGAAATCACATCAGATGACAAAATAGTGGACAATCATAAAACACTGGGAATCATGACCTAGCCAAGTTGACAGATATTTTGGGGGGAAACAATTCAATTCATGCCATATATTGTTGTTGTTGTTAGGTGCTGTCGAGTCAATTCCAACTCATAGTGACTCTATGAGAACAAAACACTGCCTAGTCCTACACCATCCTTAAAATTGTTATTATGCTTGAGCCCATTGTTGCAGCCACTGTGCCAGTCCATCTGGTTGAGGGTCTTCCTCTTTTCTGCTGACCCTGTACTTCATCAAGCATCATGTCCTTCTCCAGGGGACTGATCCCTCCTGACAACATGTGAAGCCAGTGAAAACCTTACGAACACCACGACATATACTAATATCTAATAAGTACAGTATGGGCAGAAATGACATAATACCTAGAAGACATTATTAAAGAGTCTAAGATTATTACCGAAAAATAAAAAGCAATTGAATATTAAGCTTGATAAAGCAGCATTTTAAAGCTAGAATTGATATTACATTGTTCACACAAGAATTAATGACAAAGTTTCATTGATGAATAAAAGGTTTAGTTAGTGAGCATATGCAATGAAATAATAGTATCAGAAAAAAATCTAACTGATGCTTTTCAATTACTGACTAATAGATTATACGAAACTCAATACAAGACAAACTTTTGACAGAATATCTGTATTTTCCAAGTTTACAAAACAAACCTGTTTGCATATTAAATAACTACATTTTCAATTTTCACACCTTTCCTGGACTGACTGCTAGAGGCAAAGTTCAGACTAGTTTTTAACACTTTTTGATGAAGAAATATATTTAAAGTAAGAAATTACATTCATCAACTATCCATCTGTCTTCTACAATAAGTGTATTCAAATCTTCCCAGAGTCTATTTTAAAATTTGTGCATCCTTTTGCTGGGAACATTATTTAGATATTCAACCTCAAAATTAGGACACACATGCCTTAATCATGACTGATACAGCCCGCCATGTGCACAGATTTCATATTACACCATCATCACGGGCCTATGTGATGTCCCTCTCATTTTATGCCATTATTTGCCCCTTTGCCTTATCCATTCCCATTTACGTTGCCCTCTCAACAAGGGACATCCACTCTATTCAATGGATGTCCTTAGGTATCTGAATAATACCCTGAAAAATAATATTTTGCTGTTCTGTGTGTGTTTTAAATGTACATAAACTGCATTGTCCTGTAGAACTCACTGTGTATATCTAAGATCTATCCATATTGCTATATATAAAAATAGGTGCTAGCTGTATTGTATTTTATTATATGTACACACCAACATTCTGATTAGGCATTTCTGTAGGATGAATATCAAGGCTGCCCCCAACTTCTTGCTAATACAAGTAATGCTATGATATAAAAAAAAAAATGATATACATCCTCATAAATAAGCAATCGAGGTTCTCCCAAAAGGTTTCAGAAGCAATCTCAGTTTCTGCCTTAGCGGTTCTAATTGATCATTGAAAACATTAACAGGGAAATGGGGAAAACAGTGTTTCGGACTTGGACTGCTCACTTTTAGAACAGGAGCAGAGGTCTACTCCGCTCAGTAATGCGAAGCCAGTTGTACTTGGGCAAGCACACAGATTGACAGACGGACAGTCTTGATTTATCCATGTCGATAATTAAAGTACCATTAGTATTCACAGAATAGTGGGAAACCATGGGACCCCATCTGTTATAGACGGGGCCAAATAACGCACCCGAAAGACTTAATTGCAGAACCGATCTGGTTTAGTTTGAGCAGAAGGCACTAGCATGATTTCTCATCCACAGCCTTGGACATTTGCTTTGGGTTGATCCCTTGTAATCAAATTCTACCACTTGGAAAACCGTACTGTGGTGAACTTCTTCCAAGCTTCCAAGTCACCCTAGTCAAAAAAAAGGCACCTTAAATAGACACCACCACTATACCACTGAGTTGTCCTTGATGAAAAACCTGTATGGGTCTCCTAGCTAGTCAGGTGTGATATTCTGCCGGGGTTAACAGAAGACTCGAAATTCAGGTCATATTTCCAACACTGGAAGAATCAGAGGTAGTTCCATCTCTGCCAGTTTCAACCTTATCTGTGTAGACAGCCTTCAATCACATTCCTTAGCAACTCCAGGGCTTTGTTATTCTCCAGGATGTTTGGAGGAAAACACCTCATTCCCCACATTGGTGGTATCTTCCCTTATTCCTCCCTAATGATATTCTTTGGGTTTTGCTAAATTTCAGCTCCAGTATACATGGCTTCCTTGAAGTTTGCAGCACTGATAGGGAAGAATGATGAAATGCTGCTTTTGTAGTTTGTTGTGGGCGTAAGATTCATCCTTGATCACACTGAAAAGTGGAACTAGCAAGATGACATCTGAATGACCAGCTAACTCTGCAATGGAATGGGACAGGGTCTCCCATTTTCAGTAGTTTCAACCCTGAAACAATGGGCACACCTACTGTGGCATTTGTTCTATTTAAGTTCCCCCTTTGTGCCAGTTTGTCAATCTACTCATAACACTCAGTGTTTTGCTAATCAGGTGATCCCAATTGTTTTATTGAAGTGCTCAGTAGTGTGTGAGACCCTTATTGTTGCTGTTTTTCAGTGCCATAGAGTCGATTTCGACTCAGCGAGCCCATGTGATAGAGTATAACTGCCCCATAAGGTTTTCTTGACTGTAATCTTTACGGAAACAGATTGCTAGGTCTTTCTCCCTGGGAGCCGATGAGTGGGTTTGAACTGCCAACCTTTCAGTTAGCAGCAGAGCATTTAATTTTTTGTGCCAAATCATATAAATCATTTATTAAACATTTTTCCAGAACTTGAAAGCTTTATGGACGCTATAAGAATAGCAGATCTGGGGACAATATTTCTGATGTAGAGACTGACTTCAACAACGAGGTTTCTCAGAAACCTTGGGCAATGATCTTGACAACAGATATGGTGAAGATTAGGCTGGAGGTTCTTTTTTTTTTTTTTTATTGTACATTAGATGAAGTTTTGCAGAACAAACCGGCGTCTCATTAAACAGTGCACATATTATTTTACGACATTGGTTAACAACCGCTTGACACATCAACACTCTCCCCTCTCGACCTTGGGTTCCCGTTGCCAGCTTTCCTGTCCCCTCCAGCCTTCTAGTTCTTGCCCCTGGGTTGTTGTGCTACTTTAGTGTTATTTTGTTTTATGGGCCTCTCTAATCTTTGGTTGAAGGGCGAACCATGGGAGTGTGGCTGTAGGCTCTTCTTGCCCAGTAAAGAGGCAACACCGCATTGGAAACTCCACTGGGAGTACAAAACTCACCCATGTATCTCTTCAAGGAAAAAAAAAATGTCTCTTTTAGGAAAAAATGTCTTAATTCTGAAGTTGTATTTTAAATCCAATCTGAAAATCTCTTTCTTAGAGTTGGTGAATTTAACCCACTCACATTTATTGAAATTGTTGTATTATTTGGAATATTTTCTGACACCTTTTTTTAAACCAAAAACCAAACCAAACCCATTGGGTCAATTTTGACTCGTAGCGACACAATGGGACAGAGTAGAAGGCCCCATACAGTTTTGAAGGAGCAGCTGGTGGATTCAAACTGCTGGCTTTTTGGTTAGCAGCCGAGCTCTTGACCACTGTACCACCAGGGACCCTGACATCTTATTTAGAGTTTTGCATTTCTTATACTTTTTTCTTCCTCTTACGTTACAGGTTTTGCAAACTTTATTTTGCAGATTTGGAAGTTATATATTGTGCTATATTTGTTCTTTATTATCCCTTCCCAAAGTCTATAGGGTTAGACTCATTTCCCCCTTTAATTTAGTTAAGCTTATCAATCAGTACATCTTTCCCCAGACAAGACAAGTACCTTAGCATCAGGTCTTCTCTTTCTGTTCTGCCCCAGCACTTTACCATGCCCATATTGGTGTTACTTAAATTCTTTACTTCTAAATTATCATGGTATATTCTTTTATTTTTTATCCTTTTTCTTAAGTCAGTGATTACTTAAGTAGCAAAAAATATCACTAACTCATTGATTGTCCTTTAAAAAAACATAACGTACTTGATTGTTTTCTCTAGGATTTATTTCTCTCTTGATGGAGTATTTCCTCAAAGAAGCTTTTGGGTGATAAACTTTTTGTTGTCTTTTATTATTTTATTACTCTATTTCACCCATACACATAACTGTGATTTACCTAGATGTAAAAATCTAGTTTAAAAGATGTATTTCAAAAATTCTTTGAAAATATAACTGAATTTTCTTCTTGCACCCAGAGTTGCTGATGAAAATGTTGATGTCAATCTGATTCTTGTTTCTTTGTAGGTGACACGTACCATCTCTCGGAAATCTTCTAAAATTGTGTCTTTGTCTTTGGTATTGTAATCTGGGCTTGACCTCCCCGTGGCCAACCTCTCCCTTACCCACTAGGCATCTGCTCCTTCAGAAACCTCCCGGTGCTTCCTCCAGCCTGGGCACTGCTCTTTCAGTGATTGTTTTATTCAGCTGCAATTACCTGGCCCAGGGGTTGGTGTGTTGTTGTTGTTGTTAGTTGCTATCGAGCAGATTCTGACTCATGGCAAGCCAGCATGTGCAGAGTAGAACTGCTCCAAAGGGTTTTCAAGGCTGTGACCTGTCAGGAACAGATCACCAAGTCTGTCTCCAGAGGAGCCTCTGGGTGTGTTTGAAATGCCAACATTTTTACTTGTAGCTGAGTGCTTAACTGTTTGCACCACCCAAGAACTCTTAAGAAATTACAACATGTCAGGACTTCATGTAGTATCAAAGAAGAATATCCCACAATTATCTGAAAAGGATATTAAGATTTTAAAAGTTTAAATCCCTTTCCAAATACTTATCTGGGTGGCCAGATTTTCTTCATATACTTCAACCAAAACAACATATCACAAAACAGAATGACGGCAGAAAAAGAGATGAGAATCCAACCATCTTTTATTAAGCCAGATACTAAACAGATCTGAAAAATGTAAAACAATGCGACTCTTCTAAAAAAATTTTTTTTGTTTTCAAAAATGTAGGTATTTCTATTAAAATTGATCATTTATTTTAAAATGAATTAATAAATATTTAAAATTGTCCTCATTTTTAATTTTTAATATTGTAAATCATGACAGCTGTAACCCACATGAACATTGTAAAAATGGTGTGGGGGAAGGGGCGTCTGACCTCCTCCAACTTCACAAGGGGGAAGGAGAATCAAGATCAACAGCCCAAAGCTGATTCCTATGAGGCAGAAGTCAGACATGCCTCATCTCTCCACCATTTTTATCAGTTTTGACACCAACTATCCCTCTACTTCTCTGCTGAGTTGAATAAAGGACTCACAGACTATACTCACGATTATGGGGTTTATTGGGGAAGTGAGAGATTACAGTTCAGGTTTGGGAGCACAGAGGATACAGTTCTTCATCAGGACAGCCTCTTCTTAGCTGTGCCCACAGTTATGCCTCTGTCTGGCCCCTTGGCCTCTGCCCTGCTTGGACAAGTGCTACAAAGCTTTTAGCTCTGTCAACAAGTGCCCCAAGGTAACTGACTCCACCAGTAAGACTCCGTCAGAAGGTGCTCAGCAATAGCTCCATGGCTGGGCAAACCTAGCTCCACCAAGTGCTCGGAGGCACCCTACTACACCAGTAAACCTCTTGCCCAAATGCACTCAGCTTTCTCGCTTTGGGGGCCAGGAAGCTCCCTGCGCCATCTCTTGCTGGTCTCTCTTGCAGACTTTCTCTGCCACTGCTTCTCACTGTCTTCAGTGTTACAACTGTCTCTTGGCCTCCTTGTTCCAGGAGCTTCTCAGCACAGGGATACTGGGTCCAAAAGGACGTGATCTACTCCCGGCTCTCCTTCCTTGGCGGTGGTGAGATCCTCTTTCTGCTCCGGAATTGGCTTTTAAGCCTAGTGTGATGGCAAAACTGGGCCAATCCCCTTGGTGGGCCACAATTAGCTTATTTGTATACTCTCACCCAGCCTCTTAGGCAGAAGTTACAAGATCATGGCCACAAAGGCCATATAAAAGTGATTCATCACACCACAAACGTAAGTTGAACTCTTTCAGATCTTCAATTTTTAAGAGTATAAAGAGGTTCTCTTCAGCCAAAATATTTGCGAACCACTGAATTATTTCATTCCCTTTGAGTTGAAATCAAGGAATCCATAATCTAATATTGATAGATGACTCAATCCAAGTCATAAAGCTAGTTCCTTCTAATGGACTCCAGAATAAAAAAAAAAAAAATTATTTGTAAATAAAATTTTTTAATTTTACTAAATTCTATTACAAAATTAATTCTAATTATATCAAGGTAGGAGTCTCTGTATGGTGCAAACAGTTAACAAGCGTGGCTGCTAACCAAAAGGTTGAGGGTTTGAGCCCACCCAGAAGTACCTCAGAAGAAAGCTCCAATGACTTATTTCCAAAAAATCAGCCATTGAAAAATCTATGGAGCAGAGTTCTACTCTGATACAGCTGGGGCGCGATGAATTGGAATTGACCAATAGCAACTGGTTTTGTTTTTCTATTAAGGCAATTATAAGGCTCTTTTGTCCCTATTTTTGTCTTAAAGAAACTCTACGTAATGCTTCTATGAAACTGTATACATTGCAATTTCTACTTTCTTTGAGAAAGATACATAGTATCATAGATTCATTTCAGAATCAGTTACATCTTGGATAACTGAATAATTCCTTGTCCAATTCTATTATTTTGTTGAGCTCCCAGGGTCTTAGATAAATGAATCCTAATGATATCAGAAAGTTCTTCATTTCAAAATAAGGACTGTGCCTGCAATACTCCATTTATATATTACATACGCACACACATAAACTTATGAAGGTATATTTTACTAGTAAAAAAGTTTCAAGGTTACCCTGAGATATGTAAGAGTCATATTCTAGGAACACAATTAAAAATTATTTGAGATAATTTTTCAGCCTAGTTAAAGATCAAAATTCATTTTTAGCATTAGCTGTAACATAATGCCCAAAATTAATTTGACGTATGCACTATAATCCCCTAGTATCTCCAAGAATCCGATATCCATCATGTCGTAAAGTATTTTGATGCTGTCATGTAATAAATCTTCTGCTCTGTACCAATATGGACACAAAAATCACAGAGTACTTGCAATAAATAGAAACTGTTTTACGTGACATCTTTGTGAGGTAAACTTATTTTACATTATTTTAATAGAGTAAGAAACCAGCTGTAAAGACCTGTTCAGACTTGCCTAGGGTAAGTCACAGGATTACTGGTGAAGCTGAGGATAAGAATTCTCAAGGTTTTTTGGAGCTTGTGACAACAGAGTAATAGTATCTCCTCTTGCAGTTAAAACCAAAACATGTTTGACAAACATTTGTTCTGCATTACGTTTGTGTACTTTAGACAACATGAATAAAGGACATGACTTCATAGCATGAGTTCAGTTTGTCAGAAATCAGAACTCACTTTTTTTTTCCTCGAGTTAATTAACATTATTATAAATAGTACCTTTTGAGGACATATTAGATTGTACCATTAGCAGCATTTTGAATACTCAAAAGGAAATTTGCTTTTTTGAAAACAAAATGGAAATGTTCAACATTTAATAAATATTAATTATATGTGTTGAGTGTTAGATATGTTGTGATGAACATAATAGGCAAGGTTCATGCTCTGATACAGATTACATTTAAGTGGGGATAGACACATTAAAACCAGCTCTCTGTGTGGCATGAATGATTATGCAATCAACTACTAGTTGAAAGACTGGCAGTTTGAACCTACCCACAGGCGCCTGGGAAGACAGGCCTGACAACCTGCTTCGGAAAGGTCACAGCCTGGAAAACCCTTTGGAGCAGTTGTACTCTGCACACATGGGGTCACCATGATGTGGAATCAACTTTAGTAATTGCAGCCCTGCTGGCATAGTGGTTAAGAGCTTGGCTGCTAACCGAAAAGGTCAGCAGTTTGAACCCACCATCTGCTCCTTGGAAACCCTGTGGGGCAGTTCTATTCCATTCTATAGGGTCACTGTGAGTCAGGATTGACTTGATGGCAATGGTTTTTTAAATTTTTTAGAGAAATTAAGCAGATAGACAACTTCAGCTAGTAAAGCTCTACACAAAAAATAAAGCAGTAATGACACAAAATAACAAGAGAAATCTGGGATTCTTTAAATGGGATTATTAGTGAAAGCACCTTGGGGTAGTTGATGTTTGAATTGACTCCTGAATGTGGAGAAGCTAGTCCTGCAAACACTGGGGAAGGGACCTGAAAATGCAAGGGCCTAAAGTGGGAAGGAGCCTGTGTTTGAAGGACAAACAGAAAGGAGGGTGGCTGTACTTCAGTATTTAGTACACCAGGGGGAGATAGAGGGAGGTCAGAGGCTCCCAGGTAATGTCAGATCCAGATGGGGCAGGTTCTTGTAGGTTGGGGTAGAGTTTGGATTTTATTCTACGTGTGATGGGAAACCTTTGTAAGATTTTAAGTTAAAGGGTGACATGACATAATTTACAGTTTTAAAAGTGGGATACCAATTAGGTGAATCACGATGGAGGTTTGAACCTGGGTGGTAAAAAAATTTTTTTATTTTTTTTAGCTGTAAAAAAATGGGGAAAAGTAAACATATTTAGGTTATATTTTGGAAATGGTGATGAAAAGACTCACTAATGAACTGGACATGGGAGGTGGGGGAATGAGAAAATGTATACATTTCTACATGTAAAATGTTAACTATTGTTGTTAGGTGCCGTTGACTAGGTTTCGATTCACAGCAATCCTATGTACAACAGAGCAAAACACTGCCGAGTCCTGTACCATCCTCTCAATCGTTGCTATGTTCAAGCCCATTATTGCATTATTGCAGGCACAGTGCCAATACATTTCATTGAAGTATTCTTTTTTTCACTGACCCTCTACCTTACCAACCATGATGTCTTTCTCCAGGGAATGGCCCCTCCTGATAACATGTCCAAAGTATGTGATACGAAGTCTCACCATCCTCATTTCTAAGGAGCACTCTGACTGTGCTTCTTCCAAAACAGATTTGTTCATTCTTCTATCAGTCCACAGTATATTCAATATTCTTCACCATCACCATAATTGAAAGGCATCAATTCTTCTTCGGCCTTCCTTATTCATTGTCCAGCTTTTGCATGCATATGAGGTGATTAAAAACACCATGGCTTATATCAGGCTCACCTTAGTCCTCAAAGTAACATCTTTGCTTTTTAACACTTTAAAAGAGGTCTTTTGTAGCAGATTTTCCCAACGCAATACGTTGTTTGATTTCTTGATTATTGTTTCCATGGGCATTGACTATGGATCTAAGTAAAATGAAATCCTTGACAATTTCAATATTTTCTCCATTTCTCATGATGTTGCTTATTGGTCCAGTTGCGAAGGTTTTTGTTTTCTTTTTGTTGAGGTATAATCAATACTGAAGGGTATAGTCTTTGATCTTCCTCAGTAAGTGCTTCAAGTCCTCTTTGCTTTCGGCAAGCAAGATTGTGTCATCTGCATATCACAGGTTGTCAATGAGTCTTATTACTTGGCACCGAAAGCATGACCCATAAAAAGAAAAAAATTGATAAATTAGATTTCGACAAACTTAGAAACATATGCTTTGACAGCGAACATGTTAAGAGAGTGAAAAGACAAGCTACAGAGTAGAGACAATGTTTGCAAACAACATATTTAACAAAGGACTACTATCTAGAACATATAATTTTCAAAACTCAATATTCAAAAATTAAACAATTTCGTTAGAACTTGGGCAAAGATATTTCACAGAAGAAGATATGTGGATGGTAAATAAGCACATGAAAAAATATTTAACATTATTAGCCACTAGAGAAATACAAATTAAAACCACAGTGAGATATCACCACACACTGATCTGAATGGCAAAAATAAAAAATAGTGACAATAGCAGATTGGCAAGGATCGGGAGAAACTGGACCATTCATACATTGCTGGTGGGAATGTAAAATGGTACAACCACTCTGGGAAACAGTTTGGCAGTCACTTAAAAAACTAAACATGTAACTACCATATGACCTAACAATTTCACTCCTGGACATTTATCCCAAAGAAACAAAGACTTATGTTCATACTTGTACACAAATACATATTGCACCTTTATTCATAATAGAAAAAAAACTGGAAACAACCCAGATTTCCTTCAGGGAGTGAATGGTTAAACAAACCATACATGGATTACTAGTCAGCAATAACAGTGAACTATTGCTATATGGAACAATCTAGATTAATCAGCAGAGAACCATGCTGAGAGAAAAAAGCCGAAGCCAAAAGGTTAAGTTCTATATCATTCCATGTACGTAACATTGTTGAAATGACAAAATTATAACAATGGTGTACAGATTAGTGGTTGACAGGAATTAAGGAGGAGTTTTGAGTAGAAGCAAGGGAGTTCGACTACAAAGGGCAACATGAGGGATTTTTGCAGTGAAGGAAATGTTCCATATCTTCAATGTATCAAGGCCAAGTATTCTGGTGAGGTATTGTACTACAGTTTTGTAAGATATTACCATTGGGGGAAAACTGGATTAAGGTACACCAAATCCCTCTGTATTACCTCTTAAAGCTTCATGTGAATCTACAATTATCTCAAAATAAAACATTTACCTAAAAAGCATTTTTGAAACCAGTTACCAGTCTTCGCTTCAGATTTTAAGTTTTTACCCCAGTATGCGCACTTTCAGGCCACATGTATGAAGTGTTTGGCCATTTGTCCTTGTTGGCTCTGTAAAATTAAAAGAAAAGACTAGTTCTGGCTCTGAAGTTAAAGTTGGAGAGAAAAGAAAGATGGAAGGAGCATGAAGATCAGCACCAGGCTTCTCACCACACTCCAATGCACACTTCTAGCAGCTGTACTTCAGAAATACACACGGGAAGATCAGGATGTAAAGGAAGTGATTCTTTTCACCACATACAGTTGTGGAAAGTCTGCAGGATTATAGTGAAAACACTTCTGCAGCTCAAAGCAATGTCTATGGTAGCAGTTCAGTATAAATGTAGTAGCAGGAAATGGCTATAGAAATAAGCTTTTGACAGTGTTCTTCATTCTCCTTGCCCTGAGCACGCTCTTCAATTTCCCACTAGACTGCGGGAGAATATTAGGAAGTGTCAAGAGGACCACTGACTCAGAATGTATCTGGGGAGAAAGTTGTTATTATTGTCGTTAGGTGCCATTGAGTTGATTTCGATTCACAGCAACCCCATGTGGCAGAGTACAACCGCCCCATAGGATTTCCTAGGCTGTAAACTTTTAATCTTTATGGGAGCAGATTGCCAGGTCATTCTACCATGGAGTCACTGGGTAGGTTTGAACCGTCAACCTTTTGGTTAGCAGCTAAGCCTTTAACCATTGTGCCACCAGGGCTGCTTGGGGATAAAATTAAGAGGTTGTAATTAAAACCCTATAGGGTTGCTATGAGTTGGAATAGACTCAAAGGTAATGAGAGTTTGAGGAATTAGAAGATACCTTGAGTAAAAATTTGCGAACGGCTGGACTGCAAACCCAGTGATGGAGTGGACCAGACTAGCCACGAGGAGACTGAGAGCAAATAGGAAACAGAGGCCTCTTCACAGATTCAGGATCTTCTTCTCTAATAGGAAGGCAGAATTACTTTCCTAATATACCCTGGTGCTTTCTGGGAATAAAGAAGATGTAAAAGAAATATTTTAATGTTGTAATGTTAGTATTTTTTGGCATTTACCTAATGAAAGAAACTGAGTCATCAAGTGAGAATATTAATAAATCACTGATAAAGTGTTGAAGTTTGAACAATCAGAATGATAAAATTCAAAGGATTGTAAAAGTATCATGTTTAAAATTTAAGAGTCAGATAATTAATTAACTTAATCGGTAAGTCTAAGTTTACTGTGCTACTAAGAAAGTTACCCACTGCCGTCAAGTAGACTCTGACTCATAACAACTCTACAGGACAGAATAGAACTGCCCCATAAGGTTTCCAAAGAGTGGTTGGTGGATTTGAACTGTCAACTGTTTGGTTAGCAGCAGGGCTCTTAACCACTCTGCCACCAGGGCTCCACTAAAAAGTTATAGACTTATAAATAAATTCAGATTACCTAAGGAAAACAAAGATGGTGCATATCCTTTGCACATCTGAATGTAGAATGAATGAGCCTGTGACCCTACACACACAACCACACACACACACACACACACACACACACACTTCCCCTTTGATTCCAATAGCAGTTTGGAAGATTGGACACCTTGAACCAGAAATTACTTTTTTATTCAATATTAAATTGTAAATATTTTTTTTTCTTTTCCCTCTTTTTTTTTTAATTGTGCTTTAAGTGAAAGTTTACAGTTCATGTTAGTTTCTCATACACTTATACACATATTGTTATGTGAACCTAGTTGCTACCCTATGATGTGACAGCATACTCCTTTCCATCCTGCATTCCCCGTGTCCATTCAGCCAGCTCCTGTCCCTTTCTACCTTCTCATCTTGCCTCTGGACAGGAGCTGCCCATTTAGTCTCATTTTTTTTTTTTATCTACTTGAGCTAAGAAGCACACTCTTCACGAGTATCATTTTATGTCATATAGCCCAGTCTAATCTGTCTGAAGAGCTGCTTTGGGAATGGTTTTAGTTTTGGGCTAACAGAGAGTCTGGGGCCATGTCTTCTGGGGTCCCTCCAGTGTCAGTCAGACCATCAAATCTGGTCTTTTCACAAGAATTTGAGTTCCGCACCCCACTTTTCTCCTGCTCCTTCAGGGGTTCTCTATTGTGTTTCCTGTCAGGGTGGTCATTGATGGTAGCTGGGGACCATCTAGTTTTTCTGTTCTCAGCCTGATGGAGTATCTGGTTTATGTGGCCCTTTCTGCCTCTTGGGCTCATATTTCCCTTGTGTCCCTGGTGTTCTTCATTCTCCTTTGTTCCAGGTGAGTTGGGACCAACTGACGCATCTTAGATGGCCACTTGCTAGCTGTTAAGACCACAAGACATCACTCATCACAGCAGAACATTTTCTTAATAAACTTTTTTATGCCGATTAACCTAGATGTCTCCTGAAACCATGCTCCCCAGACCACCGTCCCTGCTACTCTGTCCCTTAAAGTGTTTGGTTATATTCAGGAATCTTCTTAGCTTTTGGTTTAGTCCAGTTGAGCTGACTTCCCCTATATTGTAAGTTGTCCTTCCCTTCACCTAAGATAATTTGTTTCTACTACCTAGTTAGTGAATACCCTCTCCAACTTCATAACCATCAAAGAATGTTTTCTTCTGTGTTTAAATCTTTTCTAGAGCTCTTATAACAGTGATCTCATACAATATTTGTCCTTTTGTGACTGGCTAATTTCACTTAGCATAATGCCTTCCAGATTCATCCATGTTATATTTCTCAGATTCATCGTTTATGGTTGTGCAGTATCCCATTGTGTGAATATACTGTAATTTGTTTGTGCATTCATCTGTTGATGGGCACCTAGGTTGTTTCCATCATTTTGCTACTGTGATGCAGTGCTGCAATGAACATGGGTGTGCATGTATCTATTTGCCTGAGGGCTCTTATTTCTCTAGGATATGTTCCAAGGAGTGTGATTACTGGATTTTATGGTACTTCTATTTCTAGCTTTTTAAGGACGTGCTAAATCGATTTCCAAAGTGGTTGTACCATTTTACATACCCATCAGCAGTGTGCAAGTGTTTGAATCTCTCTACAACTTCGCCAAGATTAAATAATTTTTAATAATTTAGAATATTTGTAAGTTTTAAATGCCTTTGAATACTTTAAAATATTATCTCCTATTGACCACTATCAGAAATTTTTTCAATAGACGTCACCTAGGTTTTTCCTATGATTTGAGCGAATAGAGATATATTGGTTACATGTTTTGTTTGTATCGATTTATTTTAAAATTTTATTTAAATTTGTTTATAGAGTGCCTTGTTATGCAAACATAAAGGAGATTATCTTCTCTTACTAAACACCAATTTCCCTTAACTTCATAAGCCTGAAATTGTCACATTCTTGTAATATTGTACACACTCCAGGAACAAAACCTGTACCACAGTGTATGTGGTTGTGCAATATACACATCATAGCTATTCTGCTCATATTTCAACAATGTCATAACACTAAATGTGCACGAGGAAAAAGGAGATGGGCAGCACTGAATGTTGGAAGGAAAAGAGATTGTTGTCCATAAGATTCTGGGGGTAAGTTTGAATGTGGTCAATTAGACCTTTAAAAATAATTCAGCAAAATGCCTCACCAGTTTGATCACTAGATTTATAGTAAGATTTATGACAAATATATTTGTCTTTCGTTTCAGCTTGCTTAGCAAATAAACTACATTTTACTTGTTGCATCACTAATTTATGATCAAAATCAGTTTTAGGAAACGCCTTTTGAAAATGTTGATACAGCTTACCCTTGGAAAAGCCAATAATGGGCAAGAAGTTGTTAATTTCATATTCATCTACAACTAATAGTAATAGAAAACATGCTAAAAATAGTCATAATTTGGAGTTTTAAATCATGTATTTTTTTCCCCAGAGGTTACCAGTTTTCAGCAGTTATCAATCTAGACTTAGATACAGATTTGGGAGAGTTGCTTCTTCATAACACAACTTCCGGTTTACTTGAAGTAGCTGACTTACAGAGGAGTAATACAGCACTAAAAATGTGAGACTGTATCTTTGGGCTTGAGATGGCTCTTGCAATATGCAAGGTTCAAGCTTAAAAGGAGTAAGAAACTGATCACAGCTGGAAATTTAAGTTGGACTCCAGCTCCTATTCAGTATGAGAAAACGTCCAATGTTTTTCCTTCATGAAGTTTTCCAAGCTTCTGTGGCCACTGGCCAGAACTGTTTTCCTTTTCTAAATTTCACTCGAATCAATATGTTTTGGTTTATATTTGAGCTATAAATAGATGAAAGAAAAAAGCAGTAGAGGTAATTGAAATCAGAGGGAATTCCAAAGAATCAGTGACTGGCCAGTGAGCACTAGTTCTGTATCACTTGTCAGTCACCTGACATAAATGCCCAGAGGAGAATGCCGGGAAGCCCACAATGGAGGGTGAATCCAGCAACTTCTCTGGATGCATTCACTCATAATCTGAAACAGATTTAGCACGTTAGACATAATTTGGCTTTGATAGCTTTCTTTGTGCATATATTTAAGGATTGCCTTTTTATATTCATTTGAAAATTATTTGGGGTAAAAAATTCTGAGAACAGATCTCCTACTGCTTTCATTTGGTTATGCAATGACATAAATTTTCAAGCCCCAAGCCAATTATTAAAAAAAAAAAAAAAACAGCACTTAATGAGTACCACCATTCTGTCAGTTTATCATCCTGCAGTGGCTTGTGTGTTGCTGTGACTCAGTTTGGTGGTTACTCACAAAGTTAATCATAGAATTACCAGCATTTCTACTCCTAGGTATATATCTAAAAGAAATGAAAGCAGAGACTCAAACTGATATTTGTACATCAATATTCATAGCAGCATTATTCACAATAGCCAAAAAGTAGAAACTACTCAAACGTCTATCAGTTGATGAATGGATAAACAAAATGTGGTATATGCATAATGTCTTGGTCATCTAGTGCTGCTCTACCAGAAATACCACTAGTGGATGGCTTTAACAAAGGGAAATTTATATCTTCACAGTAAAGTAGGCTTAAAAGTCCAAATTCAGGGCATCAGCTCCAGGGAAAGGCTTTCTCCCTCTGTCGGCCTTCTCATCAATCTTCCCCTCAACTAGGAGCTTCTCTGTGCAGGGACCCTGGGTCCAAAGGACTTGCTCTGCTCCCAGCACTCCCAGCACTGATTTCTTGGTGGTATGAGTTCCCCCCTCTCTGATCATTTCCCTTCCCTTTTTATCTCTTGAGAGATAAAAGGTGGTTCGTGCAGGCCATACCCCAGGGAAACTCCCTTTATATTGGATCAGGGATGTGACCTGGATAAGGGTGATACAATCCCACCCTATTCCACTTTAACATAAAATTATAATCATAAAATGGAGGACAACCACACAACACTGGAAATCATGGCCTAACAAAGTTGACACCTATTTTGGGGGGACACAATTCAATCCATGACATCACACCCTTTGGTCACCAAAAGATCACATCCTTGTAACATGCAAAACATATTCACCCAATCATATCATAGCAAAAGTCTTAACTCCAAGTCCAAAATCCAAAAATTGCTCTTCATCTCTGAAATCTAGACTACAAGTTATCTACTTCCAAAGGTAAAATGGCAGAACAGGCACAAGCTAGACATTTCCATTACAAATGGGAAAAACTGGAGGAAAAGAAGGGATTACAGGCACCAAGCAAGTCAGCAGAACGGATTACATTAGCCCTTAAGGCTTTGAAAATAATCTTCTGTTCTCTGAGACAATTTATACATTGGCCCTGCCTTCCACATTCTAGGTATTGACCACACTCTCCAGATTCTGAGTGGAGGTCCCTCAGCCCTGGGCTTCAGCTCCACCTTCCAGGCCCACTGGGGCAGGAACTGTGCTCCTTCAGCTTTAGATGTATCATTCTTCTAGTCCATCTGAGTGACAACTCCACTTTTAGAAACACCAGAGGCCATGGCTCCACCCTTTGAAATTCCAGAGGTCCTGGCCATACCTTTTGAGACCGAGGCAGCTCAACTTCTTATGTTCCTTGTCTCTTCAGCTTCTGCTTCCTGTGGCCACTGCTGGGGCAAGTGTTCCAAAGCTCTTTACCTCCACTGATGTGTGCCTGGAGGCACCCCACTCCACCAGAAAGCTTCCTGCACACAGGCACTCAGCTCTGTCACTCCAGCTCTAGTGCTTTCTGGCACTGGTCTCCTGGTTCAGTTGCTGCCGATTCTCTGCTGCTGCCACTTCTCTGCCACTGCAGGTTCTCTGCTGCTGCTCCTCTATCCATTCACAGTTTCACAACAGCTTCCAAATTTTAGGTATCTGTTAGAGCAGCACCCCACTCCTGGCTCCAAATTCTGTCTTGGTCATCTAGTGCTGCTATAACAAAAATACCACAAATGGATGGCTTTAACAAAGAGAAATGTATTTCTTCACCATAAAGTAGGCTAAAAGTCCAAATTCAGGGCATCAGCTCCAGGGAAAGGCTTTCTCTCTCTGTTGATCTTCTCATCAATCTTCCCCTGGTCTAGGAGCTTCTCTGCACAGGGACCTTGGGTCCAAAGGATGCACTGTGCTCCTGGCACTGGTTTCTTGGTGATATGAGGTCCCCCCTCTGCTCGCTTCCCTTTCCTTTTTATCTCTTGAGAGATAAAAGGTGGTGCATGTAGGCCACACCCCAGGGAAACTCCTTTTACATTGGATAAGGGATGTGACCTGGGTAAGGGTGTTAGAATCCCACCCTAATCCTCTTTAACATAAAATTACAATCACAAAATGGAGGACAACAACACAATACTGGAAATCATGGCATAACCAAGTTGACTCATATTTTGGGGGGACACAATTCAATCCATGACACATACAATGGAATATTATATAGACATACAAAGAAAAGAAGATCTGATGCATGTTACAACATAAATGGACCTTGAAGACATTATGCTAAGTAAAATAGGCCAGACACAGAATGACGAACGTTGTATGATTCCGCTTTAGAATAGACAAATGCGTAGAGACAGAAAGTAAAATAGAGGTTATCATGAGCATGGGGTAATGAAGAGTTATTAATGGCTATAGAATTTCTGTTTGGGGTAATTAAAAAAGATCTGGAACTAGATAGTAGTGATGGTGACACAACATTGTAAATGTACTTAACACCACTGAATTGTACACTCAAAAATGGTTAAAATGGTAAGCTTAATGTCATACTTTTGTTGTTAGATGCCATAAAGTAGGTTCTGACTCATAGCGACCCCATGTATAACAGAACCAAATATTGCCCAGTCCTGTGTCATCCTCACAATGTTGCTATATTTGAGCCCATTGTTGCTGCCACTGTGTCAATCCTTTCATTGCGGGTCTTCCTCTTTTTTACTGACCCTTTACCAAATATGATGTCCCTCTCCCTTCTGAAGTTTGTTTTCCAGTCACTGAATTTTAAAACACCAGACTAGTGGTTCTAAACATTTTTTCCACGTCAGCACACCCGAAGAGTACTATACATGGGATTGTTCCCTTCTGATAACGCATCAAAAGTAGGGGAGCATTTCTTACATATATAGCAAAATTTAAAAAAAAAAAGGTAAGTGGTTTAGAATTTTATTCCTTGGGCCTAGACCTGTGCTGCCCAATATGGTAGCTAGGGTCACTATGAGTCAGAATCAACTCAACAGCAATGGGGTTTTTTTTTTTTTTTTTGGCCATATATGGCTAATTAAATTTAAATTAAATTAAAAATTTGGTTCCTTCGGTGCCCTGGCCACATTTCAAGTGCTCAGAAGACACATGTGGTTAGTGGTTACCACGTAGCTTAGCCCAGATAGAACATTTTTATCATCATAGAAAGTTCTATTGCCCAGTACTGCCCTAGACATTGGGGAAACATAAAACAATTTTGAGCAGAGTTTGAGATGATAAAATTATCATTTTCCATAAATGTCTAGGAAGAACGAGACTGGAAATGGGAGGTCAATTAGGATATGGATAGGGTTACAGATCATCCACAGGTGTGTGGTTGTAGAATGAAGGGGTGGGCAGTGAGAGCCAGGAGCAGAGCTACAGCTATACAGCAGATATGGAAACTGAAAGGTGGAATGCTTCTTTATTTTGGAAAATGGATGGATATTGATGCTAGTCTCTGAAACAGGAGGAAACGCTCGAATTGATTTTTTTTTAGAGAGGTTGGTGGTGGATTATGGATTATGAATATAAGTTTTATCCATGTTAAGTTTAAAATTCTGGAGAACATCCTAGGAAGCTGTGTAATAGGTAATCTGATATATAGGTTTGGGGTAGTTATTCTCAAGGAACGCTTGTGGGAAAACGAATTGTTATATGAAGCTCTTAATTACTTCCTTAAATTAGTACCTAGAAGTGAAACTGCCTCCTCAAAAAGTATGAATTATATGTGCTGTTTTTCCAACTTTCTTCTCACTCCTACCTTACTTCCCCTCCACCCCACACGCACACTCCCTAGTGGCCCTTATGTTACCATGATGAGCAGATGCTATTGATAGCCATGTACAGTACTCTTCAAGTGTGCTGATGTGGAAAAATAAAAAAGTTTAGAGCCATTAGTCTGGCATTTTAAAATTCAGAGGATGTGAAACAAATCTCAGAGTTACATCCTCATCCTCAGGAAAACGGTTAGAGTGCCTGTCCCATCACTGCTGGATTCTGGTGGCTTTGTAAATACTATGTAATAGTACACATTTACATCTTTATCAGCCCAGGGTCCAGTCAGGAAAACAGAAGTCATTTAAAGTATTTGAAACAGACAACATTTACTATGGAGAATTGGTTACACAGGTGTTGAAGGCTAGACAGTTCCTGGGTGGTACAAATGGTTAATGGACTCACTGCTAACTGAAAGGTTGGTGGTTCAAGTCCATCCAGAGGCTTTAGAAGAAAGGCATTGCAATCTACTTCTGAAAAAACAGCCATACTAATCCCTGTGGAGCACAGCTCTCCTCTAACACACATGAGGTTGTCCTGAGTCAGAATCATTCCACTGCAACTGGTTTGGTTTGTTTTTGAAGGCTAAAAAAACAAAAAGGGGAAGGTGAGATTAAACCATACATTTTTGACTGCAAGAAGTGGCTACTAGTGCTAAAACTGGTGAAACAGAGGGAAGGGGTGATATTATCAGAGCCCAAGAGCACACTCACTACTGGGGGTATAAAAAACCCCAAAACAAAACCAAAGGTTACCATTGAGTTGATTCAGGAAAGACAGGACAGCCAAGGAGGAGAAGTAGCAACTGGTTCTGCAACTCTGTAAGAAGTGACAGCCACTTCCAGGGATGCCAGAAGCAGGAAAAGAAGTGAAGAACAATAGCTTCTCCCCACCTTCCATCTTCTTATCTCCATCTGTGCTTCCTCTTGGCAGAATTTTATTGGAAGTCATCTGACAAAGAAGTCTGAAAAATGTAGTTTGTAGATTCCTAGCCCACCATCATCAGAAAGCAGAATTTGACTTACTTGGTCTTCAGTCTTTGACTCTAATACCTATCAAAGTACCTGCCATGTAAAATGTCAATAAACATCAAATAAGTATTTTAGTGAAAATTCCTATTCCCATCATTGATAAATAGCTGAAATCAGTACCCAACTTAAATGACTGGCATGCAAAGTAGTACAATGGAATTTTAAAGAAACATACTTTAAGTCATAGATACAAATTTAAAAAAAAATCCAAACCCACCACCGCTGAGGGGATTCCTACTCATTATGACCCTATAGGACAGAGCAGAACTGTTCCATACAGTTTCCAAGGTTGTAAATTTTTACCAAAGCAGACTGCCGCATCTTTCTCTTGCAGAGCAGTGAGTGCTTAACCACTGCACCACCAGGGCTCCTACACACATATTATCTTTTATAGAATAGTTCCCATTACTCAAGGAATTTTTAGAGCTCCGCTTTTGAAATTTCCTTTTAAAGCTAATTTTTTAAAAAACACATGAAATGCGTGATAAATTACTAGAATCTAATATTGCCCACTTTGGGCCTAGCCTGACTCACCTGGTTTTGATCTGGAAGATTTATCATTATTTGAAAAAACTAAATCCACTCTCAAAGAATAAACTTTGTTATTTATTTTGGCAAGTACTTGCCACAAGTTCCAATTAAACTTGAGGCAACAGGATGCCTAAACCACCTTGGCCACTTGAGTTTGGAACAAAATGACAAACGTGGTGAATAACAATGTTAAAGTTTTTAGTAAGACTTTGGTCTTTGCTGCCTTCCTAAGAGAGAAGAATCACCTCCCCTCCCCACCAGGGTATTTATTTCCATATCCCAGGGTTATTTTCTGCTAAGATAAATGCAAGGCAGAAAAAGGGGTCTTATCTAGGACACAAACCAAGGCACACTGTACAATCGCCAACCCCTCTTTTCTAAAGGGAAGAATCCATAAAGTGCATTATGGTAACAACAGGCAATATCTCAAGAGCTAGTGAAACTTGCCCTCGAACGTCGAGCAGCTAAAGCAAAAGGAAGAATTGATGAAGTAAAAGAATGAACAGAAGATTTCAAAGGGCGGCTCGAGAAGACAAAGTGTTATACTGACATGTGCAAAGAGCTGGAGATGGAAAACCAAAAGGGAAGAACACGCTCGGCGTTTCTCAAGTTGAAAGAACTGAAATAAAAATTCAAGCCTCGAGTTGCAATAGTGAAGGATTCTGTGGGGAAAATATTAAACAACGCAGGGAGCATCAACAGAAGATGGAAGGAATACACAGAGTCATTATACCAAAAAGAATTAGTCGATGTTCAACCATTTCAAGAGGTGGTATATGATCAGGAACCGAAGGTACTGAAGGAAGAAGTCCAAGCTGCTCTGAAGGCATTGGCAAAAAACAAGGCTCCAGGAATTGAAGGAATATCAATTGAGATGTTTCAACAAATAGATGCAGTGCTGGAGGTGCTCACTCGTCTATGCCAAGAAATATGGAAGACAGCTTCCTGGCCAACTGACTGGAAGAGATCCAAATTTATGCCTATTCCCAAGAAAGGTGATCCAACCGAATGTGGAAATTATAGAACAATATCATTAATATCCCATGCAAGCAAAATTTTGATAAAGATCATTCAAAAATGGCTACAGCAGTATATCGACAGGAAACTGCCAGAAATTCAGGCCGGTTTCAGAACAGGATGTGGAACCAGGGATATCATTGCTGATGTCAGATGGATCCTGGCTGAAAGCAGAGAATACCAGAAGATGTTTACCTGTGTTTTCTTGACTATGCAAAGGCATTAGACTGTGTGGATCATAACAAACTATGGATAACATTGCAAAGAATGGGAATTCCAGAACACTTAATTGTGCTCATGAGGAACCTTTACATAGATCAAGAGGCTGTTGTTTGTACAGAAGAAGGGGATACTGATTGGTTTACAGTCAGGAAAGGTGTGCATCAGGGTTGTATTCTTTCACCATACCTATTCAATCTGTATGCTGAGCAAATAATCCGAGAAGTCGGACTATATGAAGAACAGGGCATCAGGATAGGAGAAAGACTCATTAACAACCTGCGTTATGCAGCGGACACAACCTTGCTTGCTGAAAGTGAAGAGGACTTGAAGCACTTACTAATGAAGATCAAAGACCACAGCCTTCAGTTTGGATTGCACGTCAACATGAAGAAAACAAAAACCCTCACAACTGGAACAATGAACAACATCATAATAAACAGAGAAAAGACTGAAGTTGTCAAGGATTTCATTTTACTTGGATCCACAATCAACAGGCATGGAAGCAGCAGTCAAGGAATCAAAAGACGCATTGCATTGGGCAAATCTGCTGCAAAGGACCTCTTTAAACTGTTGAAAAGCAAAGATGTCACCTTGAAGACTAAGGTGCACCTGACCCAAGCCATGGTATTTTCAATCGCATCATATGCATGTGAAAGCTGTACAATGAATAAAGAAGACCGAAGAAGAATTCACACCTTCGAATTGTGGTGTTGGCGAAGAATATTGAATATACCGTGGACTCCCAAAAGAATGAACAAATCTGTCTTGGAAGAAGTGTGGCCAGAATGCTCCTCAGAGGCAAGGAGGGCGAGACTGCCTCTTACATACTTCGGACATGTTGTCAGGAGGGATCAGTCCCTGGAGAAGCACATCATGCTTCGCAGAGTACAGGGTCAGCGGAAAAGGGGAAGACCCTCAACGAGGTGGATTGACACAGTGGCTGCAACAATGAGCTCGAGCATAACAACAATTGTCAGGATGGCACAGGACTGGGCAGTGTTTCGTTCCGTTGCGCATAAGGTCGCTATGAGTCGGAACCGACTCGACGGCACCTAACAACAGTGAGGTGTGCAGAGCACTGACAGAAGGGAAAAGTAAAAAACAACAACCTTAATAATAATAAACACTTCTATAGCGCTCTGCGCCTCCTTACTATTTATACAAACTGTTCATTATTTCAGTCTTCACAACGACTCCATGAGGCTGGCACTCTTATTTACTCCCATTTTACAAACGAAAAAAACAGATTTACGGAGGTGACTAACCAGCCAAGGTCACCCAGCTAGTAATAGGAAAAGGTTCAAGGCAATATGGCCGGAGTCTGCTCTCTCAGTAAAAAAGCAGATACTACATGTAACAAGTTTTAAAAGTAACTGGGGAACTAACGGAAAAGAGAAGCAACAAAAGAGCTCACATCGGAAGAGGCGTGGATATATCAAGAGAGACACCAGAGACGGGACCTGACATCGCTGCTCACAGCGCCTATCAGGCTTCCGAGACCCCTCCCCCAGTGCCCCGTCCCTCATTGGGCCCCTTCCAAGTAGCGTCAAATTGTAGGCGGGACTTCCGGGTACAACGGAGCCAATTCCGGCCGAGCCGGAAAGCCCTTTGAAGAAAAGGCTAGGGGTTACCCGCCCGCCTGAAGTCCCTGGCGAATTTTGTGTTCCATAGACTTGGAAGAAAGATTGGGCGGGGGTTAATCTACGCATTGGCAAGTTTTCAGGGTAGTGGAAAACAGGAGTTGGGATATGGACAGCCGCTTGCAGGAGATCCGGGAGCGGCAGAAGCTACGGCGACAGCTCCTCGCGCAGCAGGTCCGCGCCCGGGGTGGCCAATGCGGGGAGGGTTCGCGAATGCGCGTGCGCGGCCGCCCTCTCCCCCTCCCCTGCCCTTCGTCCTGTCAGCGCTCACCTTGTCCGATCATTCCTGATCCGGAGACCCTGACCCTTGGATCTCCCCTTGTTCTCTCAACCCCTGCTGTGCCCCGAATTTTTTTCCCATTCCAGCCGCTGTGTGTGTAGTAATGTTAAACTAGACGCCACGATTGATCTTCAGCAACATCTATCGAATGCCTTCCAAGCTTCTGGCACTGTGCTTGATAGTGGGGATATAAAGCTTTGGTTTTTGTAAATAAGTTATCACAGTTGATGCAATGAAAAGTGACTTATTCCTTAAATATCGCTTTGCTAATTTTTTTTAAGTGCTCTTCTTTGTCTTGTTTTTTTCTCGGAATCAACACCTAAATCCTGAGATTGTGGCTTCATTGTGAAATGGGTGTATTTTGGGACGGGGGTATCTACTTTAAAGACTACATTGAAAGGAGCCTAAGTGTAAACATTAGATTCTACATTTTGTGTATTGCAGGCCACTGAGCAACGTATACTAGCGTCATCATCACCCATAAAAAAATAGTATTTAAATTTTTACTCTCTGTCAGTCAAAACAGCCCAATGAAATAGGTAGTATTATTCTCTTCACTTATCAGAGAACAGAACAGAGGCTCCAGAGGTCAAGTAATTTTGCCCCGACTCACTCATAGCTGGGCCAAGAATTTGAAACCAGGTTTGTCTCTCCAAAGCTTACCTTCTAAACCACTCTCCTTCACTGCTTCTTGTGTGTGAGTACATTAGTACATAAGACCATACTAATCTTGCTGATGAGTAGAGTATACCAAAAACCAAACCTTTTGCTATCGAGTCGATTACGACTCATAATGACCCTGCAGAAAATACAGATGGTGCTACCTTTATGTAAAATCAGAGGGTTTGTTTTCCATTCTGCTGTTCAGATTAGTAAAAGTGATGGGTAAAATGAGGTGTCTTGCTGTTATTTTTCAATAGTAAATTTTGGTTTTAGCTACAAGAAGTCTGAAACCTGTCTTTTAAAAGCTGATGAAAAGACATATGATATGGTATTTAACATGTTATTTGGAATCAGATCTAGTCCTGTCCTGTACCATCCTGAACAAATGAGGCATCCTTTCTAAGCCTTCTTTTTCCCTACTTTTTTAATCATAATTGTCTGCAAAATGTTCAGTAGATCTTTGTTGCCACCAGTAGTTTTTACTCCTCAGTTTTGAATTCAAATCTCTAGAAGATTTGGCTCAAAATACATTCATAGAACAATTTGTTAGTGCTTTAACTATGTTCCAGGAGCTCTAGTAGGCCTTCGCAATTCAACTATGAATAATAGTCCCTACCCACAAAGAACTTACATAGTACTACAGTTTTATAATGGCAGCTGTATTAAATCCCCTCCAGCTATGTGTCAGACTCTCTGCTAAGCTGTGTACTTATATGTCTTCAATCCTACAAGTCAGATGTTATCTGAATTTTATAGATGAAGAAAATAGAGCCCCCCCCCCCCAAAAAAAATTGTTACTTGCCCAAGGCCCCAAAGCTGGTAAATGTGAGAGCTGGGATTTTAATTTAGGCCTTGCCAGGCTCTTTCCAGTACACCTAGCTGCCTCCACTATAATCAGTGACAAACTTCCACTTTACCAACAAATTGCAGAGCGTCTTTTGCCTAGTTTTCTCTGTATGAACAAGATAGATTGCTTTTATTATTCTCCAGAACTTGATTTGTGCACTATATGCTTTTTTATGCTTTAGTATTATTATTTTTAAAGTCTTTTTCTTACCTGCCTTCTGAATTCTATCCATCCTCCATGGCCCAGTTAGGTTAGAATTTGGTGTTGGAACCTATTCTGATCTCCCTGGCTTAGGCTCTTCTTCCTTTGAGCTTTCATTGTACCTCACTGTCGAGTCCACTACTACATATTGTGTGAATTGTCCTGTTTTTGTTGTTAGTTGTCATTGAGTTGATTCCGACTCATGGTGACTTCATGTATGCAGAGTAGAACTCCATAGGGTTTTCAAGGTTGTGACCTTTTGGAAGCAGATCGCCAAGCCTGTCTTATGAGGTGCCTCTAGGTGGGTTCTAAACACCAACCTTTTGGTTAGTAGTCGAGCACTTAACCGTTTGCACTTGTGGATTGTCACATAGACTATAATAGTTTGAGTACAAAGTCTGTATGTAACTCCTGTTGAGTAACCTCTTCCCACCCAGGATTGTTTCTTTCACAAAGCAAGATTTTAATAAACATTTGTTGAGTGATGAAATATCAGACTAGAGCACAACATGTGTATGATTTGCTTGATTCACTTTTGTCTGCTTAGTGAAGCCTTTAGAGGCAAAAAGTAGGCCTGGACCATGATAATAACAACTGATGCTACCACCACCAATTTGTGCCTTTTGTTTATTTAACTTCAAACAGCATACGTGGTCCTGAGAAGTAACTCTGTTTCCAAAAATTAAATATGCCTTAGGAAGTTATCAAATTGTTAGAATTCCTCAGATAAATCTATTCAGTGCCACCAACATAATGGAAAATCTGTTATTGACTTGGTTAAGTGATACAGCTGCTAACCAAAAGGTTGGCAGTTCACATCCACCAGGCGCTCCTTGGAAACCCTATGGGGCAGTTCTGCTCTGTCCTGTAGGGTTGCTATGGGTCGAATTCAACTCAACGGCAGTGGGATTTTTTTTATTAACTTGATGTGGGCACTCTACAATTTTTTTTTTTAAATGTTTCATGAAAAGACAATTACATATGTAGGCAGAATTTTTATTTAAAGCATTTCTTCTGTAATACATTGTGTCGTGGCTTAGGCCTACCTGTAATTAGTAGGAAATCTCATTCATTCATTCATTCAGCGCATTTAGCACAATGAGTCAGGCATTGTACTAGCTGCTGAACATGTAGATATTAACAAGGCAGATAGGATTCTTCCCCTCAGAGAGTTTATATTACAGTGAGGAGAAGTAAACAAAAGTTCCTCAGATAAATCTATTCAGTGCCACCAACATAATGGAAAATCTGTTATTGACTTGGTTAAGTGATACAGCTGCTAACCAAAAGGTTGGCAGTTCACATCCACCAGGCGCTCCTTGGAAACCCTATGGGGCAGTTCTGCTCTGTCCTGTAGGGTTGCTATGGGTCGAATTCAACTCAACGGCAGTGGGATTTTTATTATTAACTTGATATGGGCACTCTACAATTTTTTTTTTTTTAAATGTTGTTTCATGAAAAGACAATTACATATGTAGGCAGAATTTTTATTTAAAGCATTTCTTCTGTAATACATTGTGTCGTGGCTTAGGCCTACCTGTAATTAGTAGGAAATCTCATTCATTCATTCATTCAGCGCATTTAGCACAACGACTCAGGCATCGTACTAGCTGCTGAACATGTAGATATTAACAAGGCAGATAGGATTCTTCCCCTCAGAGAGTTTATATTACAGTGAGGAGAAGTAAACAAAAGTAAACCGATAAAATAATTGCAAGTTGTGATAACAACAACAACAAAAAAAACCAAATCCGTTGCCGTCAAGTTGACTCCAACTCATAGCGACCCTATAGGACAGAGAAGAACTGCCCCATAGGGTTTCCAAGGAGTACCTGGTGGATTCGAACTGCCAACCTTTTGGTTAGCAGCCACAGCTGTTAACTACTATGCCAACGGGGTTTCCAGAACTTTTGGTAGTTATTTAATAGTCTTTATTAAATAAAAATATATATATAGAGAGAGAAAATAAGTAAAAGAAAATCATCTAAAGTTGTAGTAAGTGTTAAGCAAGTAAGGAAGTAAGGCAGCGGAAGGGGGCCACCTATATGGGGTGTTTACAGAAGAACTCTTTGTGGAAAAAACTTGTACTTATCTGAGATATGAAAAGAGAAGAGTCAGTCATGGAAAGAAGGTTAGAAAGCATTCCAACTTTGGGAATACATGTATATTCTCGACTAAAAAGAATCAAGAAAATATTATGGAGTAGTTGGTGTTTCAGGAACGGTTGATATGTTGGAAGAGATTTATCACTGGAGAAAGCTGAGGGGAGTGGTATCAAGTGGGTAGACTAAAAGGGCAGTAGGTAATTGTATAAGATCAAGGGTGTACCTTAATGTTCTGTTACACTTTACTACACCTTTTTGCCTTTCCTAAGCTAAAGGGGCAATTTAATGCAGATTTCCTTATGCCCTTTATGCACTTAAAAATATTAATGGTTCCTCATGGCCTATAAATTGCATTCTGTACTTCTTGGTCTGGCTTTTAAAGCTTTCCATGAACCAGTCCCACTCAGCCAGCCTCATCTCAACCACTAATTTGTTTATATTTGTCGTATTTTGCAAAATTCCTGCAACTGCTAACTCAAATTTACTTGATTTTTTTTTTAAGGTATTAGTAAAGCTCAATATTGTGCCTGTAATCATTATAAAGAGCCAGCTTGAATAAAACTGAATAGACTGTGGGA
This sequence comes from Elephas maximus indicus, assembly GCF_024166365.1. Lineage (NCBI taxonomy): Eukaryota > Metazoa > Chordata > Mammalia > Proboscidea > Elephantidae > Elephas > Elephas maximus. Next base: position 30,924,650 of record NC_064823.1, on the reverse strand, counting down.
TAAATAAGGCATTATTACATAGCTAGGAGCCCTGGTGGTCCAGTGGTTAGAGCACGAGACTGCTAACTGAAAGGTCAGCAGTTTAAACCCACTAGCCACCCCACCGGAGAAAGATGTGGTGGCCTGCTTCTGTAAAGATTTACAGCCTTGGAAACCCTGTGGGGCAGGGGCAGCTCTACTCTGCCCGCTAGGGTCGCTATGAATTACAATCAACTGGATGGCAGGCAGTAGGTTTGGTTTTTGGGTATTGCATATCTGATGCACGCAGAGTGTTCAACATGGTACCTGCCACACTATAAACGTTCTGCTTTTTTTGTTATTGCTGCTATTTTTACTAAATTGTGTTTTATTATTTAAAAGTAGGAATTAGATTAAAATTAAGTGTCTTAATCTCAAACAAACTGAAAGCATAAATGCTTTTATAGCTGTTGCAATCCTTCTTAACTAACATGGTTTTGTTGCAGAGTATTTCCAGTATGTCTTGCAAGCTAATCCATTGGTTTGCTGTGATCGTTAGAGATTTGTTTTCTTACTACTTGGTGATACAACAGTTGACAGTTTGAACCCACCCAGTGGCTGTGCCAGATAAAGGCCTGGCGATCTTCTCCCTGGAAAACTATGGGCCATTTCCATTCTGTCACATAGGGTCAGTATAAGTTGAAAATTGCCTTGATGGCACTTAACAACAACGTATTAAATGCTGCTTGTAAATGGCTGGAAAGACTGTCCACTGCAGTGTGATCTGATCTTGGATTTTTGCCTTTTCTCAGTTGGGAGCTGAAAGTGCTGACAGCATTGGTGCTGTGTTGAATAGTAAAGACGAGCAGAGAGAAATTGCTGAAACAAGGGAAACTTGCAGGTCAGTTGACAAAAAAATTTTTGAAATTAGTGACATACTAATATTGCGAAAGGTTCATTGTTTTAATAAACAAATAACCCTAGATAAGTGCTTTGTTATAAAAAGCACCGAAATAAAGATTTCAAAAGCCTTGGTTTTTATTGCTAATTCATGAGTTATTAAAGATTTTCTAAGTAAAGTTTCCATTTATAAAGTAGTTACAAAATAGAATGCTAAACTGAGAATTAATATATATACAATAAACCTGGTGGCATAGTGGTTAAGAGCTATGGCTGCTAACCAAAAGGTCAGCAGTTCGAGTCCGCCAGGCGCTCCTTGGAAACTCTATGGGGCAGTTCTACTCTGTCCTATAGGGTCGCTATGAGTCGGAATCAACTTGACGGCAGTGGGTTTCGTTTAATAAATAATTATATTTTAAAGATTTTTATAAGAGCAAATTTACTTGATCATAAAAGTGGTATTCATTTGATAGTTCAGAAAGCATTTCAAGATTTTGCAGTATTCTGGTTATTTTGATCATCAGTGTGCTCAAGAGAGATTAGATTGCTGTATAATAGAAAAGTTTCTTTTTGCAATACATCTCTTATAACAATTTATTTTGTTAATTTGTTTTCTCATAAAAATAAAATTATCAGTTAAACAGGTTATTTGACTTTTTGGATGCTTTGTAAACCGGGTAAATATGGACTGTCTTATCAAGAACCAACTCGATGGCACGCAACAGCAACAACAATACAAATTTGCCCTCTTCTGTTTTTATAACCTGTTATTTAGTAATATTTTATTAAGGTATATACTTCTTGCATAGAATATATTGTGTGTGTGATACTTTAGTTTCAATTTTCAGGGCTTCGTACGATACCTCTGCTCCAAATACAAAGCGTAAGTACCTAGATGAAGGAGAAACAGATGAAGACAAAGTGGAAGACTATAAGGCAAGTAGAGAATGGAGCAATTTTATGGTCAAGAAAAAAAATAAATCCTTACAACAATAGATTCTTATTCAGGAAAACAAATTTGAGGGAAAGCTGAATTTTAAAATGTGCTACAATAATTGTCAGTAGTGTATGTGTTATCAGTTAACTTAAAATCTTCATATTCAGTTTCCTCATCTTAACTCAAATATTGTGTGGATTAAATCAGATTATATATTTATAACACTTGGCACAATGCCTGGTAATCATTAGGCAGTGATATTCTTAAAGAATATGTGAGGAGGTAGGTATACCAGAAAAGCTGGGTAATTGGGTCAGATTTCAAGAGGCTTTCAAGTCTTTTTGAGTTTTGTTATTTCTTGTTAACAGTATAGTACAATTAAAACATTTTGAGAACTCTAGGTTAGACAAGAACGTAGAACTATTTCTGAAAGAGACCCAAGAAAATACCCAATTTATGTACTTGTAATTGCAGACTGAAATTTTTTTTAATTGAAAAAAAGAAAGTATTAAGGAGGAAAAATATCCATCTCCCATTTTTTTAATTGTACAATTATATTTAGTAAATGAGCGAGTACATAGTTTCAGTAAATCTCTGGGAATTTCAAATCATTAGGAAATAAAATATCGTTAATACTCTCTTGTGTGTGTGCTGTGCCTTTTGATATATGCTAATGGAAACCCTGGTGGTGTAGTGGTTAAGAGCTACGGCTGCTAACTGAAAGGTCGGCAGTTCGAATCTACCAGGCACTCCTTGCAAACTCTATGGGGCAGTTCTCTTCTGTCCAAGAGGGTTGTTATGAGTTGGAATCGACTAGTGGCAACGAGTTTGGTTTGGCTTAGTATGTAATTTATATGTTTGTAATTCTGTTAGGTTAAACCATATGAAAGTGCTGATATTCTAACATTTTTGACTTTTAACAGCAGTTTCATATGGTTCAATTTAGAATATGGTTCAATAGAAATAAAATTTGCCCATGGCGGTCATATCTTTCATTATTGGAGCTAAATTCTGTTATTGTAGTATCACATATGAGTTAAGTTTAGGCAGTTCAGTCAACTAAACAGTAGTAGTTTCAGGCAACTACTTATTATTGAAGATACTGAAGAGGCAAGTTTTACTTTATAGTACAAATAACCAGCTAGTTAGACCTAATGATTAGAAAGCAAATATTTCAATGGTAAGTTGAAACATTTTTATATCCTAGGGAAATACAGTATTTAGACTGAATCATAATTGACGGAAATGTCAAAATTAGAGAAGTGGCCCCTGTATGTAATATGTCTACTTGATCTTCTTTTTCCCAAGGATGAACTGGAAATGCAACAGGAGGAGGAGAATTTGCCATATGAAGAAGAGATTTACAAAGATTCCAGTACTTTTCTTAAGGTAAATAAAAAATTTCCAAACCTTATAACTCCTCACATTTAAGCTTTGTGCCTGAAAGGATTTTAAAAACCTACTTATTTTTAAGACTTTTTTTCAGTTTTCAGATCACTTGAAGTTATTCATGAAATAGTCTTCTGATTTGGCATTGTAGGATGAAGTAAAGGTGTATTAAAAGGAGCACTGGTGGCACAGTGGTTAAAGCACTCATCTGCTAACCAAAAGCCCAGTAGTTTGAACCCACAAGCCACTCTGCAGGAGAAAGATGTGATGTCTGCTTCCGTAAAAATTTATAGCCCCGGAAACCCTATGGGGCAGTTTTGCTCTGTCCTTTAGAGTCTCTGTGAGTCAGAATCGACTCAACAGCAACAGGCTTGGTTTTAATGGTGTTTGAATGTCTGTAGCTCCTGAAGAGTAACCCTATCATTTTTGTTGTTTTTTCAAATAGTACTTTTTAATCTATTTGCATACATTTTGTATGACTTTGTAATAAAAACAAAGTACAGAGAGCGTATCTGCATGCTATTAATGTAATTTTAATTAATTTTGACTTTTTCTTTAGGGGACACAGAGCTTAAATCCCCATAATGATTACTGTCAACATTTTGTAGACACTGGACATAGACCTCAGAATTTCATCAGGGATGTAGGTATGTTGGATTTCTTGGGGCTATAGCTAACTGTTGATTACATGAGCGTAATTTATTCATTTTCTATATTATCTCTAACAAAATGATTTTTCCCAGCTTGGCTTCCATTTTTCTGTTCTCAGTGCTTTCAGTACACCTTCATTTTCCATCAGGCATTGTTTTGTTGGGTGCTGTTGAGTCCATTCCAACTCATAACAACCCATGTGATAGAGTAGAACTGCCCCATTAGGGTTTTCTGGGCTGTAATCTTTATAGGCACTGTTTTTTTTTAATCTTTATAGGAGCAAACCGCCAGGTCTTTCTCTGATGGAGCTGCTGGATGGGTTCAAATTGTCCATCTTTGGTTAGAAGCTAAGCACTTAACTATTGCGCCAACAGCACACCTATCAAGAAATGTTACTCTTATTTTTTTTTTCCCCATTCCCTTCTTTCCTCTTCCCTTTCCCTTTTTCTTCCTCTGTCCTTTTTTCTTTTTGGCTTCAGTTTGGTTGTGTGATTATCCCTTTTTTTAATTGTACTTTGGATGAAGGCTTACAGAGCAAATTAGTTACTCACTAAACAATACACGTATTGTTTTGTGACATTGGTTGCCAACCCCACAACATGTCAACACTCTCCCTTCTTGACCTTGGGTTCCCTGTTACCAGCTTTCCTGTCCCCTCCTGCCTTCTCATCCTTGCCCCTGGGCTGGTGTGCCCATTTAATTTTGTTTAGTTTTATGGGTCTGTCTAATCTTTGGCTGAAAGGTGAACCTCAGGAGTGACTTAAGTACTGAGTTAAAAGGTGTCTGGGAGCCATACTCTGGGATTTCTCCAGTCCCTGTCAGACCAGTAAATTTGGTCTTTTTTTGTGTTATAATTTTGTTCGACATTTTTCTCCATCATTTTTTTTTAATGCTTCTGTAAAGATTTACAACCCTGCAAGCCCTGTGGGGCAGTTCTGTTCTATCCTGTAGGGTCACTGTGAGTCGAAATCAACTTGACAACAGTAGGTTTGGTTTTTGGTTTAATCTTAATGGAAACAGACTCCCACATCTTTCTCCCCTGGAACGGCTGGTGGGTTGGAGCATCCGACCCACAGGTATAGAGGTTAGGATTCACAGCATATATTTTTGGAGGACACAATTCAATCCATAACACCATCATAGTGGGTGTGAAGTGGTAACTTATATGGTTTTGATTTGTAGGTTCCTGGTGATTAATGATGTTGAGCATCTTTTCATGTACTTATTGGCCATTTATATACACCCATTCCTCACTTACCAACATGGTTATGTTCCAAAGACCAGGTCGTTATATGAAAGTTTGTGTTACATGAAAACGAAGGATGACCACATCAGATCACAAAATAATTATGTGGGACACACGTGCTGCTGGACCCAAGAGGCAGGAAATGTAGATGGGCACAGTATGCCCCACTGGTCATGAAAGGGTTACTGCCAGATGTACATCGTTAATATGCAAAATAGTCAGATAGTAGATATTTTACTATTGTAAATGCGAAATAGCAGATAAGAGATAGTAATGAAGAGTAGGTGTATCTTCTTTGGAGAAATGTCCAAACCTTTTGCCTTTTTTAAAAATGGTTATTTATCTTTTTGTAATTGTAAGAGTATTTTTATATGTTTTTGGGTACAAGTTTCTTATCAGACATGATCTGCAAGTATTTCCTCCCATTCTGTGAGTTGTCTTTTTTCTTTCTTGATTACAGTATTGTTTGTAGCACAAAAGATTTTAATTTTGATGTAACCCAATTTAATTATTTTTCTTTTGCTGCTTATAAACAACATTCTTAAAGAAAAGCTAATTTTAATGTTTTCATGAACAAAGTGATAAATTGTATAGCCAAACTTTTATATAAACCTTTCTGCTTTTAAGATACTTGCTTCCCTAAGGGCAGAAGAAAAAAAAAAGTACTTACAAAATTATTATATACTGAGGAAAAGGTTGTACCTTCTGTTTTATGGATGAGTAAAAGCTGACTCTACTGTGATTGAAGCATAACTATAGTCAAATCTTCAAACAGGTTTTATTTTTAGTTTAATTTATAAGCTTTCACTTTTTGATATTAAAGTTATTAATATATTTAGTTTTCAACTTAAATTTACATAATTTTTATTCATATGAATATGCTTCCCGTGTAGAGGAAAAAGCACTAAGAGCTCTTAGGGATCTTTGGTCTTCCTCCCCTTACAGTTGTTTCAGCTGACATTATGCTGTTTTACCTAAAACCTCTTCAGAGCGTCAAAGATACAAAATATTTTTGAGGACACGGGAAAAATGAGCCTCCTGTTTTTAGTACCCTTTGTGGAACTTGTAGACTTTTCTCAAGATCCTAAACCTGAAAATATATTGAAGATTTGGTTTATAATAAGGTGAAGATGTGAGATCTTTAAAACTCTAAATATCGATGTTGTAGAAAATCTAATTAAAGAAGCAACTTTTCTTAGTGTTCGTAGTACAGTTTTGATTAGGAATCAGTGAATGAGGTTAGAGCTAATTACCATCAGGGCCTTAACTCGATTCTTGACCTGTTTGGAAACACCAGCATCATAGTGCTTAAGAGCTATGGATGCCAACCAAGAGGTTGGCAGTTCGAATCCGCCAGGTGCTCCTTGGTGCCTATGGGGCAGTTCTACTCTGACCTATGGGGTCGCTATGAGTCGGAATCAAATCAGTGGCAACGGGTTTGGTTTTTTTGGTTTTCTTGACTTGTTTGGGGATTGTGTCCATAGGGATAGCCAGTTAATTGAAGATCATCCGCAATATTTTTCCAACCTCGGCTATTCTGTCTTTTCCTTTTCCTAATCATAAAATAGAAAAGAAATGCTCATTTGTTTTGTTTCAGATAACTGCCCAAGAAATTAAGTAAAAATTAATTAACAATCATTACATTCTTTAGCAGAGAGAATTTCTTTTAGCTAAAAGAAAGAGGGAAAAGAGCACAATAGAAAGGCAATTGTTTTTTTTTTTTCTTCTGAGAATTAAAAAAAAAAAAAATTTGCTGCAATGAGCAGATTGTTTAATTTAGTAAATATGAGAAATTAAATGGTTTCATGATTCAAATGGCTTTAGAATATCTAGGTATTTACCTGCAGGTGGAGTTAGGGTTATTAGGTAAGAAATATGTATTTGAAATGTTTTAAAGTACTCAAAATTAGCTGTAAAAAAAGTAAGGTTAAAATGACACGTATATTGCTTGGTTTTGCTTTGTTTTCCTGAGAGGGCTCATAACCTTTGAATTCATTGATATTTTCCCTCAGGTTTAGCTGATAGATTTGAAGAATACCCTAAACTAAGGGAGCTCATCAGGCTGAAAGATGAGTTAATAGCTAAATCTAACACCCCTCCTATGTAAGTGTTTTTATTGGTTTATTTTTGTTCTTAATTTAGGCTTAAAGTATCAATCTGTGTATCTCATAATCTTTTCTTTTAAAACACATTTCAACACATATAGGATTAATATATTCTATTTCTTCTTTGTAATAAAATGTTAATTGAAACGATAATGCTGAATACACAGTAGGTTCTCATTTTTTTCTAGCTTTATGGATAATTTTCTTAAAGTGTCTAAGTATTTTTTCTTAAAAAATCATTCATGTTTTGTTGTGTTCGTGATAATTTTCTTAAGACGTCTTTTTAAATTTTTTTCCTCTCAAAGTAATTTGTTTAGTGTAGAAAGTTTATAAAACTTAAATGAAGCAAAAGAAAATAAAAATTAATTATATCTCAACATTCAGACATAACTATTCTTCAAATTTTAGAAAATGATAATTCATTTTAGCCTTTGGTAAAAAATTATTTTTTTCCTCAGAAACGTGTACCGTCTTTGAAATGGAGAATGTTTGTTCCACAATTAGCTTACTTTGAATGTTTTGTACATTTAATTGTTTGAGTAAATGTATTCTGGTAATGAGTAGAAGAGCCATAAAAATTTTAGCAGACTCTAATATTCATCTTATTTTTTAAAATACTTTTTCGTTTTAAATATTTTAGTTTTAAAATTCTTTCATGCTCTTGTGCAAGTAGCCTTTCAGTAAGAGCTAGTAATAATTTGTATTAGGTAGCCTCAAAAGACTATTGGTATAAACAGTTTTACTAATGCATACTAATAAAAGAAAATTAAGTCCATATTTAGGAACTGTTTTTTAGGGGAAAATTTTTAAAACTTACAGTGTAAAAATGAGAGAAGTATATATTCTAGATGTATATGTGGAATATGATTTTACTTTGTAGTATAGTTATTTCCTTGTCCTAGAGATGGTTTACTGTCTATTCTGTGCTAAAGAAAGACACCCTTCCATAAAAAGGCATTTAGTAATTAGCTCATTACTACTTTGTAAATAGTGTTTATTAACATTTAAGTGGTTTATTTCATTACTGTCTATAAGGTATTTGAAAATCTCTTTCACATTTTTAATACTTGAACCAAATAGGTACTTACAAGCAGATATAGAAGCTTTTGACATCAGAGAGCTGACACCCAAATTTGATGTGATTCTCCTGGAACCCCCCTTAGAGGAATATTATAGAGAGACTGGCATCACTGCTAATGAAAAATGCTGGACTTGGGATGATGTATGGTGAAACTTTCTATATTGTAATGAATTATTTATTTTTGTGAAATGAATATTTGTTTATTCATTTGATTATAAATATCATCCCTGCTTTGTAGGGATCATAAAGATTGACTGATAACGTATACTGTTGCTGAATGTCCAGGGTACATTGACAGATACTACATTATCTGATTCTTCTTTTTCAGGCAAAAATTGAACAGGTAGTGAGTGAGTAGGCTGAAGACTCACAATCTCAGACTTAAAGTCTTTTGGTGTATGCTAGAAAGTCTAAAATAGAATGATTATAACTCATTTTGCTAGTTTCAGTAAACATTAGAGTATAACATATATGTAACATGATCCCATCTCTTGAAGGAGCTTACAGTATAGTGGATCAAAAGGATACATAAACACATAATTTCAGTATAATGTTATTGTTGTGATAAAGTTATGTTTTTCTCAAATAATAAAATTAAGCAAGCTGATGACTTCAATTAGTTACCTAAGGTATCCCTTTGTACTGATTGGTAACAAAAATAAATAATTGTTCAGTAATGATTCCGTACTACGCAACTTAGTAGGCATTCAAAGATGGGTAAGACTTTGTACTTGCCCTTAATGAGCACAGATTAATGGGATGAACATTGACCCTTAACTGATAATTACATTATAGTTTTGTTGGGTTGATAATAGAGATAATTATAATGTGATGAGCACAATTGACCAAGCCAAGGGAAGTGGGACACGTGAACATAGAGCAGGCAACATGTGAACAGTATAAATCATTAGTTGGAATTGGCCATATGAAAAGTATGAGAAAGGCATTCTAAGCAGAAGGACTAGCAAGAACAGAAAGGATGGAGGCAAAAAAAAAAAAAAAGCACTATCTGGTTTGTGGGTAGGGAAGGTCTATCTGTAGGTTAGTGTTGTTGGAACAGAGATTGGGACTTTTTGAGATGATGTCATTATGGGAGCTTGGACTTCTAACCTGAAGGCATTACGGAGCCCTTGAAGGGCTTTTACCGGTTTAGTGACATGGTCAAATTGCTGTGTGGAGGCTGGACTAGAGACAGAGAAGTCTGAAGAAAGGAGAGCAGACTGTTGTGATAGCCTAGATATGAACTGAAGGTACCTTACTTTTGATGGCATTAGGAATAGAAAGAAGTCGATAAATTCAATGAGTTTAGGAGATAATATTTTGTAAGACTTAGTGATTGGGATGAGGGGAGGAGTTAAAGATGACTCAAAGGTTTCTATCTTGGATTAAGGGGTATAGAGTAATCTCTAACGGAGAGAGTGAATACAATAGCAGGATTAGAGGAATTAGATAATGTTGGATATGTTGTTTGAAGTATATGTAAGACTTTCAAGTGGAGAAGATAATAGGAATAAGAAGCTCAAAGGGCAGACAGATTTGGTCTGTTGGAATGATTTATGCATTAAATCCTTGAGAATTAAGTGAGTCTGTCCTGGGATAGTGTCTCAATTGAGATAAAATGTGGATTGACAATAATGCCTCAGGAAACATTTACATTTAAAGGAGAAGGTGTAAAAGGGATGTAAAGAATGGATCAGAGAACTATGAGGAGAACCAGGAGAGTAAGAATGTCATGGAAGCCAAGGGAATAGGGAATTTCAAGGAGAGAGTAATTAGGAGTGTCGTGTGCAGAAGAGAGGTAGAGACAGAAAAAGACTGAAACTAGTGTTTCATAGGAAATGGCTTTGGATCCTTGTATGTCCTTTCTGAGTTAATGATAATTACTGTTAATAATAAAAATATTTGCTTTTCAAGAGTAACCTCTAATTCCTCCTCCATGAAGCTTTTCCTATGGGCTTCTGTATCCCTTGTGCCTTTATGTTTTTATTGCTTTAAAAAATTTTTCTTATTTCCTGATTTTAAATGTAACCTGTGCTTAATGTTGAAAATTCACAAAAATGTACAGAATATGGTATTCACAAGGCTTAAAGTTAAAGACCTAATGATGTTTATCGCTGAGAAGCTTTCCAGATAGGTTATATAAATTTACATTTCCTCAACAACAAAAATAAATTATTAAAGAAAAAACATTTCTTCTAGGAGTGTTGAAGAATGTCAGGTTTACAATCTCCTCATTAATATTGACTATTAATATTAAAAATCTTTGTCAGTTTGGCCAAAAGAAAAGAAAATTTATAAAAGTGAATCTCATTATGTCTTTCATTAGTAGTTAGGTGGAACTTTATTTTCTACGGCCAGTCTGTTTGTGAGGTTTGATCAGTAAAGGCACAAGTGCTTCAGTTATATATAACAAGCAAACTAAGAGAGTTTTTGAAATAAAGGAATTTCCATTTTATAGGCAAACCCTTGATTTAAGTTTAATTTCAGTGAACTTAAGCTCTGGCTGGTTGTTGTTGTGTGCTGTAGAGTTAATTCTGATTCATAGCAGCCCTGTAGGACAGAGTAGAACTGCCCCGTTGGGTTTCCTAGGCTGATATCTTTATAGGAGTAGATCATCAGGTCTTTTCTCTTGAGGAGTGGCTGGTGGGTTTGAATTGCCAGCTTTTCAGTTAGCAGTTGAGTGCTTAATCATTGTGTTGCTAGGACTCCTTTATATGATACTACCAAAACAAAGTGTCAGTGTAGTTAATATAATAAATAAATAAGAAAAGTATTTGGGTTTTACGTGTATTATTTTTCACAGAGTCAGTGGTGGGCAGTGTGTTTTGGTTAAAGACATAAGCACTTATTTAAAATACCAACACTTAACTTTTAGAATTGCAGTAGAGAATAATTGATTTGCTTATTGCTCTTCTCTGATGCATGCCACCACTCGTCTTAGCTATATCACAAATGTGTGTAGGAATATATACATATGTACATTCATACATATGTTCATATTCTTATAGTTGATAAAATGATGATTAGCATACTATGAAAATATTAGATGAACAGAGAAATCTGAAGACTTAAGAAAAAGTCATAAGTGTAAAGCTGAATAGGTTTATAAATATTGTAGTTATTTTCATTATTACTATCAAATACTTTGTTTCTGCCCACGTACATTAGAGATATGATTATAACTTAACATGTATCTGTTATCTAAGTAGAAGTTAAAATTTTCTTAATAAATGAAACTAATAAATTCTTGCCTGAACCATGATCTCTGAAACTTAACTTTTAAAGAAACTAGGAAAAAAAGAAAAGAATGTCATGTAAAATGGTTGTTTCTGCAGTTATTTGTAGGAAAATGTGGTATTTCCAAAATTTCGAAAGGTAATTATTGAATAACTTCTTTTAAATGTGACACATTCAACACATACAAGGCAAACAAAATTATAGATCACTTTTTTTGTATTGCAGACTTCAATAGTTACTTTAATAAAATGTGCACATTGACTTATTTTATCTAGAATAAACACTGCCATGTTTCATCTTAATGTCACTGTAACTTTGGGGTCATTTCATCTTATTCTTTTTTTTGTAAATAGTAGTAAGTTGCTTTTGAATATCTCTTAAGCTTTCCTATAAAATTTCATAATTCTATGAATGTTTTCCTATAAACTCCATATTAGAGCGACTGTATGTATATATATGTATACGTGTGTGCATGTGTGTTGTTTGGATATAGTAGATGAAAGCACCGCTAGAATCAAGAAACTTTAAGGATAAAATTTATTTTCCATTATATTTCCTAATTAAAGTGAGCATATTTGAAGAATCCTAGGTTTTTTGGTGGGTAATTAAAGTGAGAATATTTGAAGAATCCTAATTAAAGTGAGCATATTTGAAGAACACATATACTGAGGATCCTAATAAATTATAATGAAGGTTTTTTTGGATTCAGAATGAATGGGTAACAAAAGACTTTATGCGGTATTGTGTTGGTTTTTTCTAGATTATGAAGTTAGAAATTGATGAGATTGCAGCACCTCGATCATTTATTTTCCTCTGGTGTGGTTCCGGGGAGGGTTTGGACCTTGGAAGAGTGGTAAGATTTTTTTTTTTCTTTAAGTGGATTTTTAAATTCATAGGAAAAAAACGTAATCTTATGTTGCATAAGTTTGTAGGTTAATACCATTTTGTTTTGTTTCTTAAATAACTGTAAAATATCTAGAAAGAAAATCTATTCAGAAGAGGATGTTTGGAAGGTATTGGTTAACTAGCACTAGGGATGAATGCAGCTCTTTCAAAATGGATTTGTTTGTAACCACAGGAAGAGAACAGTTTAGAAATTTGAAACTTGAAATTGCAGATCATAAAGGAGCTACTTAGTATCATTTACTGCCCATTGTAAGTAGCTAAAAGGTATTCTTCTGGGTAGGATTGACTCATGAATTCCAAATGGGAGCCAAAATAAATTGAAGAAGTAACAGAGCATCTGAAACACATTATAGTTTGAATGAATGAATGAGAAAAAGAAGTTGTAACACCTCAACTATTTTAGGTACCTTGTATTTAAATATATTTCATAGCTTTTCTTTCTTTCTTTTTTTTTTTTTTTTGATTGAAGTGTTTTGGATTTCTAAATGGAAACAAAACAACATATGCTGTTTTGTCCAAGAATAATGGGAGCATTATGGTTAGTTGTCAGGAATCTTTAGTTTTTGATCTCGGTTTTGCTGTTGACAAGTCAGATTTTGGGCAAGAAGGTGCTTATTCTTGTGGTTCTCAGTTTCCTCACCTCTTATTGGATGATACTTTCCATTTTTAGAATGTGTTCTGTGTTATACAACAAATGACCTCATTTAATCATGCTGATTTGGCAGGTGTCCATTTGAAAGGTGAAGAATTTAGGATTATGTGAGATATAATTAAGTAGGATTATATTGCAATTGTGCTCAAATTGTGACATTGTACAGTCACTACATATTTTATGTATAAATAACGAGTTTGAGATAGTTAGATCGCATCATTGCTTCTGTCATTTATTAACTCCAAGGTAAGCCTCTGACCTGTGCCTGCTGTACTCTACTAGGGTGTCTCTGTTCTTTTGGTGAAGGCTCCTAAGGAGCTGTGGAAAAGTTAAGAAGTAGAGAGAAGGAAATACACTGTATGTATTTATATGTGTATTGATACTTACTTTTTTTAGTTCTAAAGTCTATATTTTGGTCTTTCCTCCCACCCCCTAAATTAGGTTGAAAATGATTAAGAGGTTTTTTTCTTATTTGTTTATGCAGTTTATCATATTGGTGAAAGCAGATTTTGATAAAAAGAAAAATTACAAAAATTATTTAGCACGAGATATATGATTTTTTTGTAAATTAGTACATTCAAAACCTATTGCTGTTGAGTGGATTCCAACTTACAGTGACCCTACAGGACAGAATAGAACTGCCACATAGTGTTTCCAAGTAGCAGCTGGTGGATTTGAACTGCCACTGCACCACCAGGGCTCCAAATTAGTGCATTATGGCCAGTAAAATTTAGGCCTGAATGATGTTTAATGAACATCCAGTGTGAAACAGGAACAGATAGCAATATTGATCTTTGAAATTTTAAAATAAAAATCTAAGTTTCATTTTAAGATGCATCTCACTTTACACAATAAGAGCATTCCTGAAAAATGCATATATTGTATGCTCTACTGTACCATTCTTCACACTTGATTATAGCCCCATCAATATTATTCTGCACTTTATTTCCTTGTACCTTACTGTAAAATCGACTGAAGGTAAGGATAATGCATTATTCATGGTTTTACTCCCTATAGTTAGCCATAAGCCCTCAAAAATGCCATTTCAAGGAGAAGAGTGTGTTACCTAGTGTATGTCACCTGTTTATATATAACAGATTCTAGAATGCTAAAAAAAAAAATCATGTTTGGTAAAGTAGAGGGTCAGTGAAAGAGAGGAAGACCCTCAAGGAAATGGATTGACACAGTGGCTGCAGCAATGGGCTCAAACATAGCAACAATTGTGAGTATGGCACAGGACTGGGCAGCATTTCGTTTTGTAGTGTATAGGGTCACTATGAGTTGGAAGCGACTTGACGGCACCAAATAATAATAAATATAATGGAATGTTAAGGTTCAAATCTCTGTATTTTCTAAGTTATATAAAGATAAAAGTTTTACCCAATAAAATATGTCTCTAGTCGGAATCGACTCGACGGCACTGGGTTTTTTTTTGTTTGTTTAGTAAAGAGATACACGTAACAATAGTCTGAATTTTTTCAAGTTGGTAGTATTTAATATAAAGGGAAAATTTTATAGGACTGTCTCATTTAAAAAGGAGTTATCAGAAATATTTCAACAGCATTTATCTTGTCAAAGGATGTAAAATCGAGGAATCAAGTTATCTTTGGGATTATTTTAGGACTATAGAGGGGCTGTGTGTTTTCGATAGCACTGTGTTGTTTTTTTTTTTTATGTGTTTTCTTATGTTTAAAACCCAGTCACAAAGGACCATACATTGCATGATTCCATTTATATGAAATATCCACGTAGGCAAATTTATAGAGACGGAAGTGGATTAGTGGTTGTCTGTGGTGGGAGTGGGGCTGATGGCCAAGAGGTGCAGGGTTTCTTTTGCAAGCAGTGGAAATGTTCTAAAAATTGTGATGATGGGTGCACAACTTGGTGAATATACTAAAGGTCATTGAATTGTATATTTTTAAATGGATAAATTATATGATATGTGATATATTCATATATGATGTCTCAGTAAACCGAAACCCGTTGCCTTTGAGTAGATTCCCACTCATAGTGACCCGACTGGACAGAGTAGAACTGCCCTATAGTGTTTCCAAAGAGCAGCTGGTGGATTTGAACTGCTGACCTTCTGGTTAGCCTCCAATCTCTTAACCATTTCACCACAAGGGCTCCAGATATATTTCAATAGAGCTGTTAAAATAATTTAAAAAATTAAAACCCAGCTTCTGTTGATGACAATTCTTTAATTGGAGCATTATGTACTCTTTTCATTTTGATACTTAACCGTATGTATTGGTCCAGTATGAGTCAGAATTGACTCGATGGCAGTGGGTTTGTTTTTTTTTTTTTTGGTTTATTAATATCCAAAAGATATATATCATTTTCTGTATAATTGTTGTATTTTTCAAGACTGACATTTCTTTTCTATTTTTGCACTAAAACAAAACTACATTGCTACCTTGGAATTTAGTATCTCAAACATCTGGACAGTTTTTTAATATTGGTTGATTATTTTAAGTATTGTGGCACCGGGTTTTGGTTTTTTTTTTTTTTTGGTTACTTTAAGTTAAGGAATTTTTTTTTTTTCTAATTCTTTCACTTCTAGTGTTTACGTAAGTGGGGTTACAGAAGATGTGAAGATATATGTTGGATTAAAACCAATAAAAACAATCCTGGGAAGACTAAAACTTTAGATCCAAAGGCTGTCTTTCAGCGAACAAAGGTATTACTATTTTATTTTCTTTATTTTTATCATTTCTCTCAAGCTTTCCCAAATTACTGTACCCTTCAATTAATTTTGCTGGAAAGGTCCTTTTCTGTAATGTCATTAAGCATTACAGGAATATATCTGAATTAATATTAAAATGTTTTATTCACTATGGTAGATAAGCCTCCACTGTGCTAGAGAGAGGAATATATATTCCTGCACATCTTAAACTACTGTAATCCTAAGTCAGACGTAGACTTTTGGTACCTCTGATACACAGATTTTTTCCCTTTCTTTAGGCCCAAGAAGAAGAGATGTCAGTAAGACTGATAGCTAGCTTAGAGACATATTTCTCGCCCCTTCCCTTCTCCTCTTTGCTACTCCATAACCCTGAGGACCTACACAAGAAGCCCTGAGAGCCTCTGCTAGTATCAGGCTTGAACAGTTTTAGTCCTTCAGTCTCCCACTCATTAGGAAGCCGCAGGTGGGAGAGTCTTTCTTATAAAACCTTTCTTGGACCAGTAAATTCTGTTGAAGGTGTCTTAGTTATCTAGTGGGGCTATAACAGAAATACAAGTAGATGGCTTTAACAAACAGATTTATTTTCTCACAGTTTGGGAGGGAAGAAGTCCAAGTTCAGAGCACTGGCTCTGGGAGAAGGTTTTTTCTCTCTGTTGCCTGTGGAGGAAGGTCCTTGTTTCTTTGAGCGTCTGCTCCTGGGTGATCTTCAGGTGGCTTGGCATCTCTCTTTCCCCATATCTGCTTCTTTCACTTGTTTAGTCCCTTTTATATCTCAAAAGGGATTGATTCAAGACACACTCTACACTAATCCTGTCTCATTAACATAACAAAACAACCCACTCCCAAATGGGATTTTAACCACAGGCGTAGACCTTAGGATTTACCACACATATTTGGGGAAAATAATTTAATCCATAACAGAAGGGAACCAAAACTACTCTTGTCCTAGTGGTTCATGTAGTCAGGTGAGACATTAGATTTATTTAACCTTCTGCCTTACTCCCCTCCTCCCAGAAATCTAGATTTAATAAAAAACAAACAAAACAGAAAATTATTTGATTTTTTACCTTTTTACATCTACTTCTGTTGAGCATTTTACGTCTGTATCTGTGTTTGATGCCCCCTCTCATATATCAAGAAGCTCTGGTGGTGCAGTGGTTAAGTACTCAGCTGCTGTTTGAAAGGTCGGCAGTTCAAACCCAGCAGCTGGTTGCTCCATGGGAGAAAGATGCAATCTGCTAACCTTATGGGGCAGTTCTACTCTGTCCTGTGGGGTCACTAGGATTAAGAATTGACTCAGTGGCAATGGGCCTCAGTATATCATTTTGATTTTGGATTATACACGGCCTAATAAAGCATCATGTCAAGATTCCAAGGCCAAGAGCCATGTTTCCAGAACTGGTAAAAAATAAGTTATTTACAAGTTACAGGGGAAAACTGCTGACTCAGTTCTGAAATCTGACAGCTCAATTTTAATACTCTCATTCCTAGGCCCTCTGGCAATCTTCCCTCATCCAGAGATCCAGGCTTTCTTATTCTGTTTTTACCCATAGAACTATATTTCAGAGATTCAAAGAAATAAGGGTTGTTTTGGAATTGAGCACATCAGTAATGTAAAATGTTATGAAATAAGACTGTGAAAAGAGATTAATTGCTCTGCTCTTATTGTTATTTAGGAACACTGCCTTATGGGGATCAAAGGAACTGTTAAGCGTAGCACAGACGGAGACTTCATTCATGCTAATGTTGACATTGACTTAATTATCACAGAAGAACCTGAAATTGGCAATATAGAAAAACCTGTAGAAATTTTTCATATAATCGAACATTTTTGTCTTGGTAGAAGACGGCTTCATCTCTTTGGAAGAGATAGTACAATTCGACCAGGTAGGACCTCACTTAAAAAGAAAATCTTTGTGGTTCCTTGGGAAAAGGGTGTCAAGAAATAGGGCAAAGTGCTGTTGAAAATAAAAGCCCTGTGATGTGTTTGACTCCCCTTCTTGCTGTACTTCAGATATGCCAAGCTCATTCTTGCCTCAGTGCTCTTCCGTGGTTCTCTCTCCTTTTCATTCCGATACCTGCTCAGATGTCCACTTCTCGGACAGGCGTTTTCTCACAACCCTGGGTAAACTAGCCAATTTCCCACTCCACTCCCATCCTCCCATCACTCGTTCCCCTTATTTTTTATTTTTCTTCATAGCGCTTACCACTATCTGGATTATAGATTCATCTGGGCACATGTTTATAGTCAGTCTCTCTAGCATGCAGTCTCACGGAAGGCAAAGACTGTCTTACTCACTTTTATGCCCAGCATTTAGATTACTCAGTAAGGACTGTACTGAATGAAGGAATGCATAAATGGATGATAGAACAATCCTACAGAAAGTAACCATCTAGTTGTGAAATGCAGTTGAGTATCTTGGTTTTGTTAAGAGCTGAAAAACTTGGATTGTTTTCATGTATTGTCTTTACAGAATTTTAACTTTATTAAATTGGTATAATGGAAATTTACTATTTTGAAAAAAATGAGAAAAGAATTAGGCTATTATGGAATAGGATTTTCTTTCATTGGCACAGCTTTGATTTATAAAGTAGTGTTGAAATTATAGTACATTTCGTATACTTTCTCAGAAACTATAAAAGTAAGTGTAGAATACTGCATATTGCATCAGTCAGTATAACAAAAGAGCAAAAATTGATGTTTTTGGTCTTACCATGTAAGAAATACAATTTAAAGATGGAAAGATCCAGAATCTTTCTTTTTTTAAGCAGTCTACATTTTATAAAAAGATAGTAAGAAAAGTTGAAGTTATAGTAGAATAATTGATCCTCAAAATGAGAATTTATAAGAAACTCTGATGTTCATTCTAAAAAGAGTAATCTTTGAAGTTCCGTAACGTGTATGTACAACAGAATTCTCTCTGACCTCCTCCCTGTCAGCTGTTTCTTTGTAGGTGTGCTTGGATTAATACAGAAACTTGAGAATATTTCTGCTACAGAAACTTCTTGTTGTTAGTTGCCATCGAGTCAGATTCGACTCATGGTGACCCCATGTGTTATAGAGTATAAATGCTCCATAGAGTTTTTCTTCACTGTAATTTTAATGGATACAGAATGCTGGGCCTTTTCTTCCACAGTACTGCTGGATGGGTTTGATCTTCCAACCTTTAGGTTAGCAGCTGAATGCAAACTGTTTGCACCACATAGAGACCTTCATAAAATTACGTAAAGTAATAAAACTGAAGTCACTTTACAAAGACTTTTTTTTGTATATGAAATGTATAGTCTGTAATTTGGCTTTACGGAAAGTGTTCACTATATTTAAAAGTAAATATTATTTCTCATGGCAATTTGCCAAAATTCATGCTAAAAAAATAAATCAATCCTATGTGTATAGCTCAACAAAGTATCACAAAGTGAGCATAGCACATCTGTGTAGCTACCATTCCAGTTTAAGAAATAAAACATTCCCAGCACCCCTTATGCCCTTTTCTTATCTTTCTCTGCCCAAAGATAACCCACTCTCCTGACTTAAAATGCTATAGCTTAACTTTAGGATTTCTAAAAATAATGACCTTGCTAAAATCACTTATTAATTCTGATTGTTAATTCTTTTTTTTCCCCATATCTGTATAATCATGCCAGCTGCCAGCAACAACAAAAAAAAGCGTTTTATTTTTTTCCTTTCCCATCTTTAGTCCTTTTGCTGCTTTTTTTTGCCTTGTTGCACTGGCTAGGATCCAATACAGTGATGAATACAAGTGGTGATGGCAAGTATTGTTGCCTCAGTCTTGTTCTCTGCATTTCTCTATTAAGCATGACGTTTACTGTAGATTATATTGCCTTTTATCAGAATAAAGAAGTTCCTTTTTAGTCTTGAATCTGTTTGACAGCAACTAACAACTTTCAGTCTTAGCTTTCTTAACAGTTTTTTGAGTTTTGTTTTGTTTTTAAATTGTGAGTAGAGGTTGAGTTTTATCAAATGTTTTTTCTGCATCTATTTAGATCAGGGATTGGCAGAGTTATTCTATAAAGGGCCACATATTCAACATTTTAGCTTGCCAGCCATACTGTGCAATTTTGCCATTACAGTGATTTGAAAGCATTCATCGACAATACATAAACCAATGAGTGAGGCTGTATTCCAGTGAAACTTTGTAAAAACAGGTGGTGAGCTAGATTTGGCTTGTAGGCTGTAGTTTGCCAGCCCCTGATATAGATAGCCAAATGTGTTTTTGCCTTTATTCTGCTAATGTGGTGAACTACATGGATTGATTTTCAAATGTTAAACCTGTCAAAGATTTCTTAAATAAACCTAACTTGATTGTGATGTGTTATCGTTTTATATAGTCCATGATTTTGTTTTCTAGTATTGTGCTTCAGACTGTTTCATCTGTATTACTGAGAAAGACTAATCTGTGATTTTTAATTCTTATAATATCAATGTCAGGTTTTTGTATCTGTATCTGGCTTTTGTTTTTTTTTTTTTGGACTTGGACCTTATAAAACTCTGCTTTGGAAACTTTGTGCAAAAAACCAGACCAAACCAAATACACTGCTGTTGAGTTGATTCCAACTGATAGTGACACTACAGGGCAGAGTAGAACTGCCCTGTAGGGTTTCCAAGGAGCAGCTAGCGGATTCAAACTGCCAACCTTTTGGTGAACAACTGAGCTCTTAACCAGTGCACCACCAGGGTTCCAGCTTTGTTGATATTATTTCTTCTTAACCTAGTTGAATAAGTTCACTGGTGATGCTAGAAATTAGATTTACTTAATATTATGAAATATCCTTCTTTATCCAATGATTTTAGCTTTGAAGTCTACTTGATCTTATATTACTAGAACTATTTCAGCTTTCGTCTGGTTTGTGTTTGCATAGCATATTATTTCCCTCCTTTTACTTTCAATCTTTCTACACTCTTACATTTAAGAGGTGTCTGTGAAAAATTAGTGATTGCTTTTTCATCCAGTCTGACAACCTGTATCTTTTAATTGGAACATTTAGTCCGTCTATATATAATGCAATTCCTGATATATAGTAAACAGTAAAATTACCATCTTACTGTATTCTATACATTGGTATCACCTATTCTCTGTTCCTTTTTCTCTTATCTTTTTTGGATAAATTAAGTATTCTTTTATTATTCCATTTTTCCTTCCTATTAGTTTGTTGGTAGCGGTTAAGAGCAGTGGCTGCTAACCAAAAGGTCAGCAGTTCGAATCCATCAGCCACTCCTTGGAAACAGTATGGGGTAGTTCCGCTCTGTCCTACAGGGTCACTGTGGGTCGGAATCAACTCAACGGCAGCAAGTTTCGTTTTTGGATTATTAGCTTGTTAATTAAATGTTCTTTCATTGTTTCTTTGGAGGTTATTCTAGAGATTGTAGCAGCATGTAACATTGAATTATTAAAGCTTAAATTGAAGGAGTGTATTGGTTTTTAAAAGGTGGGAATGCAATTATTTAAACTTTATACTTCCCTTATTTTTTTCAAACCAGTTTTCCTCAATGTCCATGTATTCATGCAGTGTGTTATTATATACATAGTGTGTATACAGCTACAGAATGAACTTCGAGCTGCTTAGACTTCCTTTACAAACACACATGAACATCTTGATTGGAAGTGCCGTGGATGATTTCACTCTTTCCCCATAATGAAAATATTTTGACAGCAGCGCCTGTGGCAAACAAGTGTTCATCTCCTCTGACTTACAGGAAAGGAACGTCTCTAAGTGCTCAGCTGGAGGAATGTGTTTGCTCAGGAAGCATAGCTGTCCGTATATATTGAATATTAAGATACGGCTCTAGTGTTTGAATAAATAAAGAACAGATTTTTCTCTTCCATCATTAACCTGTCCTGCCCCCAAATAGCTGCTGAATCTGGGAACAATGTCCAGTGTCAAGTGCTGTTTTAAGGAAGCAGAAAACGTAAAGGAAAAACAAAACTAAGACTAGCCAAAGAGTAAACGCAAACATCAAACAGATGCTAATCTTATAATAATTGAAGAGTCATTGTAACAACATTAAAGAATTTTGAAGAGGGAAAAAGATTCATAATCTCACTGCCACCGAGAATCATTTTCATATTGTACATAATACTTTCAAGTTGCTGTACATACAAATTTTTGTATTATTATAGTCACCATTTTGTATTTTTACTCAATATTGTGTCAAATATTTTTCAACATTTTAAATGATTATAATCTTTTTGATGGCCTCATAGCATTATTTGAATGATTTTATTAAAGGTGTTTTCTTTAAACATGAGTAGAAGAACCTAAACAGTTGAGAGAAGAGCTAGTTGTTAAGTGTAGTTGTAGATATAAACATAGGAAGCAAGTAAACTGAAGATTTTGCTTGCTGGCAATTTTTAGTTACAATTAATACTCAGTTTTCAGTGAAGTTCTCTATTTAGCTATGGCTGCCTTACCTACTTTAGATTATAAATTATACTTTTCATAGAGGATATTCTCCTATCTGTATCTGTACCAGTTAAATGAATCTTAGTAAATACACATTTTATTTTTTGCTTTGAAATTATCATCCAATTCTTCATTGTTGCCTATTCTTCAAAAAAATGTTTTAGTGTGCCGTACAATAAAACATAGGAAGGAAAATCTGCTTGGAAATTATAGGTCCTTTCGGGGTTAACTACATAAAATAATAGTAGGGACAATTGAGAGAGGTCGAGTTGGGTTAAGTCCTCAAACAGACTTCTTCCTCAAGGAGGTCATCTAAGTTGTATCATATATTTTTTTGTTGTTAGTTGCTGTTGAGTCAGCTCCGATTCATGGTGACCTTATATATAACAGAACAAAATATTGCCCAGCCCTGTGCCATTTTAATGACTGTTGGTATGTTTGAGTCCATTGTCTTGGCCACTGTGTTAACTCATCTCATTGAGGCTTTACCTCATTTTCATTGGCCCGCTACCAAATATAATGTCCTTTTCTAGTGATTCGTCTTTGCTGACGAGGTGTCTGAAGTAAACAAGTGGAAGTCTTGCCATCCTTGCTTCTGAGGAACATTCTGGATGTATTTCTTCTAAGACTTATTTGTTCTTGAGTATTCTTCAGATATTCTTCAATATTTGTTTATTCAGTATTCTTCCCCAACACTATAGTTTGAATGTATCAATTCTTCCGTCTTCCTTTTTCACTGTACAACTTTCATATGCATATGAGGTGATTGAAAAGACCGTGGCTTGGGTCAGACATATCTTAGTTATCTGAATGACAGCTTTGATTTTTTAAATTTTAAAGAGATCTTTTGTAGCTGGTTTGGGAAAAAAAAAACAAACAAAAACACCCTATACCACATATACCTCAGGAATGCTATTTACCATTGCTTTAAAATTTTTAAAAATAGCTATGGGAGTTTAATGCAGCCTGAAGCCAGGCTATTTTAAATTTACTGTTTATTATTAAGTAATACCTTTAGAAGCTTATAATAAAACACTGTTGCAATGAATAATTTGGGATAAAAAAAAGTTCCTTAGAAACTCTGTAACTAGTTTACTTCCCAAGAATTTGCGTGTATTATTTATGTAAGAGGCAGTATAGCATGAAGCTGGCACTGTTAGCTATTTTTATTATATCCTTGTATTTTCTTGTTTCTTACCCCTCGTTTGTGTGTTGTGTTCTAGAACACCACAAATATGCCAAGAAAACAGCAAACCAGAAGGGAGCAAATAAAAATCTGATGTATTCAGTAGTCCAACCACATAAGTATAGATGTGTTCATTAATCTTTTCTAGTTATCAGGATGTTAGTAGGTGATATGTAAAAGGCACAGTAGGATTTACCTATTGTTTTTTCCTACACATATTATATATATATATATGAATATGAATGAATGAAATCATTCAAATATGGGCATGATTAAGTGCCAGGAGTTCTGTAAAAGATATCAGTATTGCATGTGTGCTAGGGGACATCTTGAAGAATACAGTGGGGATTTGAGATATGCCCTAAGGATCAATAAGAAAAGAGAGAGTTGGGGGGGAAAAAAAAGGATAATCTTTTTTCCTCCATTTCAGGCTGGCTTACAGTTGGACCAACTCTTACGAATAGCAACTACAATGCAGAAACATATGCATCCTACTTCAGCGCTCCTAATTCCTATTTGACTGGATGTACAGAAGAGATTGAGAGACTGCGACCAAAATCGCCTCCTCCCAAATCTAAATCTGATCGGGGAGGTGGCGCTCCCAGGGGTGGAGGAAGAGGTGGAACTTCTGCTGGCCGTGGACGAGAAAGAAATCGATCCAACTTCCGAGGCGAAAGAGGTGGCTTTAGAGGGGGCCGTGGAGGAGCACACAGGGGTGGCTTTCCACCTCGATAATTTCTGAAGACACTGATCCTTTTAATGGCCCTCTCCCTTCTTTATTTCATTTTGAATTTCAGTTGGAAGACTCACCTTGGAACTGAGTTCCAGCTCGCACTTGGCTTTTAGTTTCTCTAGGCTGCAGGACTGTCTGAGCCAGCTTCCCTTGCAGTTGTCACAGGCGCTGCCTACTTTTCCCAGGATAAACGAGTGATTCCGCCCTCTGTCATGTGCATGTAACTGAACCGAACGAACACAAATGCCTTCACCTTCAGAGACTTGAGTTTATTCCTATTTATTGCAAAGGCTTTTGCTTTTTAGAAAGAGTTGGAGTAAACAGTGAAAAGGCTGCATCTGTAACATGATATTAGTCCTGCAGAAGGTGAGAGAATGTGCATCCCGCCACTGCTGTCCCAGCACGTGGGAAGCCGCCGGGAGCCTGGATAGAAGAGTTGGGACAGATGGTAAGCTTCTGCCAGAGATGTAATGTTTTCTTGATGAAACAATAAAAAGAGGTAGACTTCTTTTTACTCTTAAAAATTCAGATAAAATTGAGAATTTTGGCATACTTAAAAAAAAAAAAAGCTCATCATCATCATCTCAGTAGCTACAGATGACTCTTAATCACGCTTCCCATGAAACTAACAAGGACAAATATCCAGTGCTAGGATTTTGGTGTGGACTTGAACTTGGATTGACCTTGAAGCAGTTTCATATTCCTTATCAAAATAACAGAGACACTTGGTTATCCAGTGCTTGCTTTAAACATTTTAGGTAAAAAAGTACTTGGTGATGATGAAATGACACATATCTTTAAACTTGGTATGGAGAGAACTTAATGTAAAACCAATTACAGGAAATCCTCAAGACCACAGCTTGGAAAATGGAACTGCAGTTGCCTTTTATTAAAAGCATATGGTGGGGTGTTTGTTTTTAAGGAACTGGTTTTGCAGATCTGTTAGTTGTATAAGACCTTATGCTCTTATTTCTCTTTCTGTACTGTAACTCATGTTTTAAATGAATTTGCTGAATGAAATATTATTCTTGATAAATACATTTTTTATTTTGTGTATGATTTTTCTAATGAAATTTTTAAACCTTTGACGTTTGGGAGTCTGTTTTCTATATGTAGAATTACTGTTGTTAACAAATGAAACGTTTTATTCTGTGATGCATTGTAGTGGCCATTCTGCCGTATTATACCTAAGACATGGTTACATTACACCCACTGAAGACTGCATTTGAAGATAAAGATTGAATTCTGGGAATAGGATTGAGGCCTTTAAAAGCCTGATAAATTTAATAACTTGCTTTTACTTTCTGACAGATAGCATTTGACTAACATGTTCCTTGATACAGATATTACGTAGTACAGTTGGTTAGATACCTTGCTCAAACGATGTGTGATTTTACTTCAATAATTACAAATTATCTAGAATCAGAACTGTATTAAAGAAGACAGAGGGACATTCATTGCCCAGTGATGGGTCCTTAGGAGTGTCAGCTGAGGACTGTCCCATGCATAGGACTCCGGTTTGTTCCACACCCTGGGCAGAGCCAAGGGAAGGTGACATTGCTGGTGCTTACCTGGCCTAGTCACTTGTGAGATCTGAACCACAGATCATCTAGAGAGTTAGGAATGGCTTATTTGTAGGTTGAAAGTAGAGGGGAGCCACTGCCCAACATATTTAGAAAAGAGCAAATAAAAGAATGGCTGGTGGGAAAAGAATGCAAGTCCCCGAATTTATCCCTTTGACAGTGTAATATTACCTTTAAGTTAACAGAGGAGGAATTGTCTGCCACTGGCTTTGCTACCTTTTACTTTCAGTAAAGGCTGGGGTAGGTATCATTTCTACAATAGAATATTTATTCATTGAGGAAAGATTTGTAATGAAAACTCATCACGACTTCTGACTTCTGATCTTCTTTGTGTTTACATGTCTTATATCTTTAAAAAATTATCTAGGAATCACCAAAAATAAATTAATACTTAGCTGCTTCACTTACTGCTTCCATAATATGTATATATTTGATTTGGGGATAGAAGCTAATTATTCTAGAATAACCCTAAGTTTTTCAGTTATAAATTCTAAGATCGGCATACCTAAGATTATATAGGATTATGGTTCTAGGTATTATAGTACCAAGTATTGATGTTTATTTCAGTGGGAACTGTTCTCCCAGTTACTATCACCCTTTCAGAGGATGGGGATTGGGAGGCCCAAAGTGCTGCCTAAAGAGGAATCCTTTTCTCCTTCACTGTGGAGAATATAAAAGGCAAGAGGTTGATGATGTCAGGTAGAACAGATTTTGTGGTGAGGAAGCTCATACCCAAACACCAGATTAGACCAAGGAATCATGGAGACTGCAGTCAAGGGTAGAATGGTCACCAGGAAGCAGCACAGAGTGAGAGGACATAATGTCCCCTGGGAAGTGGGAGGCAGGCCTGGAGCCCAGTGTGGTTGCCAGAGCACATCTCCAGAGTTGGAATGGATCAGTCCTGCAGCAGCAATGTCTTTTAAAATACTTTCTACCTCTAAATTATATCTTTCTGATTAGTTACAGCAGCTTATTTTAAAACCTGTACTGTTTTCATTCGAATTTCAGAACATAATATTTGGTCTTTGAAGTACAGTTCCAGATTTTACTTATTTGTTTAATATAATCCTTGTTGACTTGACAAAATGATAGCCCAATTGGGACTCATTCTAAACAGTAGTCTTTGATCTGAAAAGTATGTCGTGTTTTTGTGAGCTATTAAAAACAAACTTCTGCCTGTAAGAAAGGCTTTCTTAGCACAATCCTTTAATCTTGTGGTCCATGTAGGACTTTTAGGATTATCCTATCTTTGATGTTTGGCAATAGGGACTGAACTTATATGCAGTTAGTTTTGAAGCTATAAATCTGAGGACTTCTCAAAAGATTAGAACATTTATCTAGTAAATTGACCCCATTGAAAAAGACTCCATTTCTGGATCTTGAACTGTTTGGAAACTCCACACAGCTTCTGCTCTCAATGCCTCCATCATGTACTTGGATCCATACAGTGCACAGAGGAGAGAAACAAAAAACAAACCCACATCCAATTTCATCTGGATCATTTGGACATCCTTTTCCAAGAAACCTTTTTTCCAAGATTGGACAATATGGTAAAAATGATTGGTTTGGGTATGGGTTATAGTTTTTACCTCTCTAACTGGAGATACTAATCAACGGTAAACTCAGATAAAGTAGGTTTTTCCAAAAATACCAAATAATCGAGAATCTAGAGGTCAACAGTGTAAAATGGATACAGGAACGAAGCATATAACATAAACCAGCGAAGCAGGCCAGGTGTTTATTTTAAAATGGAGTAATTGTCTTTATTTAGACACATTTTGTTTGCATATTAAATAGACAGGAATATTTACTGTCACTCATTCACTTGCTTCCTTTTGTCTTGAAATACACAACCCGCTTGTCTGCGCTGTTTTCCCACGTGGATGAGTTTTCCCACTTGGAGCAGCACAGAGCCCCTCAATAAATGGCCACTGACTCTTAGTCTCAGGGCCAAGGAGTCTGCAGGGAGGGGTGGGCACAGTCCCTGTAAAGGTATGAAGTGGACAGCACTGGTCAGCTCCATCTCATTGTCACCACAGAGGGATGTGGCCAAGTCTGAGATTTTCACATGAAGTTGCCCTAAATTTTAGATGTTGACAATTAAAATAATCTGCTTGCTTTGCTTACATTTTCCTTTCAATTCAGAACTAAAATTTCTTAAAATTAATTTTGGCTACCTAAATATCTCATGCATATTTTAAATTCCGGCCTCTAAATGCATCTAGCGGACTCAGTGATAACTAAACAAATACTATGTAACCAACATTACTAAATGAAGAAGGGGAAAAAAGCTTGGAACAGGAAGCCATCCTCTTTGAAAGAAGATGGTTGGCGGAATTTAGAACAAATATGGTTGAAGATGTGGATGAATACTTTCAAAATTGCATACATGATATGACTGAAATATGTAGATATGCAGGCCTGTATTGTGGCCTAGCACACCTTCTGTAGAATCCGACACCTGCCCACATTTTTAGTTTATAATAGTTAATGTTCATATGAGAATGACTACCTAGCCTGCTTTTTCAGGTTTTTCTTCGTCATTTTTTTTTAAATAATTTTTATTGTGCTTTAAGTGAAAGTTTACAAATCAAGTCAGTCTCTCATACAAAAACCCATATACACCTTGCTACACACTCCCAGTTACTCTCCCCCTGATGAGACAGCCTGCTCTCTCCCTCCACTCTCTCTTTTTGTGTCCATTTCTCCAGCTTCTAACCCCCTCCACCTTCTCCTCTCCCTTCCGGGCAGGAGATGCCAACATAGTCTCAAGTGTCCACCTGATCCAAGAAGCTCACTCCTCACCAGCATCCCTCTCCAACCCATTTTTCTTTGTCATTTTGAAAGCAAAGGACAAATAGTAAAAATTAAACACGATATTGTTCAGAGATACCCAGTTTAACAGTTTCTGCTGGTTAAACTTCCAAGGTAATTGGTTAAATGTCTTGTGGAGTTTCTGCCATTTTATAGGTTGACGCTTTCCAAGACAACTGCTGGGTAGGTATATGCTTTCACAGTTAGTCAAGTGTTTTTTAGGTAAGAGTATTGCTCATGATTAAGGTAAGCTATGGTAAACCTGAAAAATAAAAATGAACCAAACTTGCCCTTGAGTCTTTTCTGACTCATGGCGACCCCGTGTATTTCAGAGAACTGTGCTCCATAGGGTTTTCATGGTGGTGACCTTTCGGAAGCAGATTGCCAGGCCTTCTGATATGCCTCTGGGTGGATTTGAACTACCAACCTTTAGGGACTCCAAGCTACAATTTGGCCTTGTCTAAAAAAAAAAAAAAAAAAAATTTTTTTTTTTAAGAAGCTAGGCTTAAATCTGCATGGTAAATGGGAGTTCAAGATTATAGTTTAATTTTCTATTATGTCTAATTAAAAAATGTAAATGCATATAAGCATGATTAAGGAGAATACTAATAAAAATAATTCCAGTGCAAAATTCAAGAAGATATAAATGTGGGGGGCAGTGGTGCTTCCGTGGTAGAATTCTCACCTTCCATGTGGGAGGCCCAGGTTTGATTCCTAGTCAATGCACTTCACACACAGCCATCACCCGGCTCGGTGGAGGCTTGCATGTTGCTATGATGCCGGACAAGTTTAAGTGGAGCCAGACTAAGATGGACTAAGGAGAAAGATCTGGCAATCTACTTCTGAAAATGAGCCAATGAAAACCCTATAGATCACAATGTTTTGATCTGCAGCCATCATGGGGATGGCACAGGACTGTGCAGCCTTTCATTCAGCTGTGCATGGGGTCACCACGAGTCAGGCTGGCTTGATGGCAGCCAACAATGGCAGCCAGATAAACCAAACCCAGTGCTGTAGAGTTGATTCCGACTCATGGCAACTCCATGTGTTACATAGTAGAACTGCTTCATAGGATTTTCTTGGCTTTAATCTTTACAGAAGCAGATTGCCGGGCCTTTCTTCTAAGATGCTGCTGGGCGGGTTTGAACCGCCAACCTTTAGGTTAGTAGTCAAGAGCAAACCATTTGTGCCACCCAGGGACCTTTTGAACAACAACAAGAAGCATAAATATAAGCTTGTCAGTCAACAACTCCCAAATCCTCAAGCCTCACCTTCCTGAGCTGCTATTGACAAGACACTGGATCAGGATGGCATGAGAACATCCTCGAGCAAGATTTTCACTTTTCCCTGCTTTCATTTATCCTTGCTCAAGGAAAGGCTTGCCATTCCATGTGAATCCTGCTCGTGCCTACTAATATAGTCCTGAGCTTATTACATGGGTGCCTGGGCTCTTAGGACTTAGTCTTTGTCATTCACCTCATAAAGGCAGTGGCATGCTTCTAATGTATGGCATATACAGTGAAACCCATGACAGCCAGAACTTGATGGGGACTGCTTTGTGCTTCCGGGTCTCACAAGTTTTCCACCTTTGACAGGGTGCAAACTTCTCACTTTTCTATTGCTCATTTTAGTGGAGAATATTTGCGTTTTCCTTTTCTGGCTGGTTTCTGCTTTACAGTTTCTGGCTTTCACAGGTTTTACTGTAGTAGGAGCTTAATAGATATTCCCTTACTCCCTTGCTTGATTAGTAATTCCCTAAGGATTTTTAATGCCCTCTTTTGAGTTCTTTGCCCTTCTACTGATGCTTTCTTGCTGCATAAGATGGCTGTTTTTCTATTAAATCAGATTTTTTTTTTCTCTGAATAAGAATATTATTCTTTGAGGTTCAGGAAACCAAGTAATTTCCACTGAGTCATCATTTATCAGTGGTATTGAACAGTCAGCTTCCTCTGGGGTGACTCTAAAGGAACCCGACTTTCCTCAGGACATAAATTTTTAAGCACTTTTCTGCAAAATGCAACCTATTAAAATAAGGAAAGCGATTTAACCACATCGGTTTCACCTTGTTTAATGATAGCCTAGGTAAAAAATAAGAGTGCACTGTTCTTACAAGTAATGGTGGACCTAAGGGAGAGTAGATTGCCCTGAGAGCGAGGAGGGGACAGGACAGTGGAGGGTGGGTATGGGGTAGAGCCTGGAGTCTTAGGAAACTGCTGTTGATTGGCAAGTAATGCTTCCGGCAGGGATGACCTCACTGAAATATAGCTGAGTGCAACTGGGAAAGCCTAAGTTCTCAGACTGTAGATTCATATTCTCCCAAGTGCCACACAGAACCAGGAGACCATGGGGGACTCTGACAAGAGTCATCACTATAAATCAAACATCGTGTCAGTCATGTAGGGACAGAAATTCAGATTCCAAAATACGATTTTTTTTTTTGCACACCAGAGTTTGTTACAGATTCATATCTGCTAAATCTAATTTCTCCTAATTCATAAATGTGAACTTTTTGCCACTTAGGCACATTTGGCCCTCGAAATATTGATTATTAACCTCCAGTCTGTGGGTGGTGCAATCGGGCTAGTTGAATGCTACCCAAAAGACTGGAGGTTTGAGTTCACCCAGAGGCATCTCGGGAGAAAGGCCTGCTGACCTACGTGGGAATAATCCGCCAGTGAAAACCCCGCGGAGCGCAGCTCTCCTCTGAGACCTGGGGTTGCCACGAGCCCAGACTGACCCCACTCAAACCGGCGATGGTGGCGAACCGTCACCCCAAATCCTGGGGCATTCGGAAACTATTTTCAAGCGTGAATGATACGTATTTAAAGTGAGTTTTCTATGGACCCCAGGAAAACCTCAGTTTTAAAAACACTGACTTAAACTAAAGTCGTATTCTCTACAAGATCTTACAATTTCAAATTATTACTGAAAAAGTTTTATTCATAACTGGTATTTTTAAAATACCAAAATAAAAATGGATACTTTAAAACTTCTTAGAAAACTCTTGAGACTGCACGTACAGTTACTATTGTTTTATTGATGGTTTCCTTAACTAGACACTTATCCTGTCTCCCAAAATGGAGTTTTTCTTTATGTGATTTAGAACTGGATTTTCCTGTGTTATGTTTGGATGACAATGGCTATAGAAATCCTGTTTGTGAGGAAAATGTTTTGGGAATTGGAGTTTGGTTTGGACAAGAGATACAATCGGGAGATGTGACAGCCTCCGAAATATCTGAGAACTCCTCATTAGGTGGAGGAGAGCTTGCAGGGAGTTTCAGGGAAAACAATCTGCTAAATACAATTTTCTAGCAAACCGAAGTGTTGCTAAATGGCTGTCTGGGAGGGAGTGAGCTCATCACGTTCTCAAGCAGAGGCCAGAGAAACATGCATTAGAGATGATGACTAGGGATTTGTTCTCTTCCAGCCAAGATTTTTGTTTCTCTTTTTATCCAGAATCATCAGTATTAAATCTTGTGTTTTCAGTGCTAAGTTTTGCATAGGTCCCCTACCCCCTAAAACCAAAAAACCATAGCCGTTGCCATCAAGTTGATTCCGACTCATAGTGACCCTATAGGACAGGGTAGAACTGCCCCATAGAGTTTCCAAAGAGCGCCTGGTGGATTCGAACTGCCGACCTTCTGGTTAGGCGCTGTAGCTCTTAACTACCAAGATCTGCCTTTTCTGGAAGATTTCTGACTTGAAGCTTTCTGGAAGGTTTCAGACACTTTAGTGTGTAATGCCTCCTAGTGGGACTGAAGCACTACTTCAGATTACCTTTCCACATCAGAAAACGCTCATCTAAAATTTGATCTTTGCTTTTCATTATTTTATTAACAGAGAAACATGAGTTTCCAATTTGCTGAACATTAAAATATATATATATATATTAACAGACCATTTCTAACTATTCTCATTTTATATCAGGTTTAGACTGGCAGGAAGTGAAGGAGGTAGCACTCAGTAACATTCCTCCAAGTTGTGTCTTCTTGAGCGAACGCCTTTTATTTTTTCATAATGGTTCCTAAACATTCAAAACACAAATTGCCTTTGCTTTATGTATTACTGAGGTTTTTAACACTCAAGCAGCTTAGGCTACAGTTTTCTTATATTGATAAATTTATTTTTATCTTTGAAACTATCTGTTAATTGGCACTGACATTTCTGTAGAATTGAAAGATAGTAGCTTGGTTTGAGGATGTCAGTCAAGATACTCAAGGCATAGCAGCAAATACTATTAGGAGTTAGATTATAGTCTTAATTTTCATGATCCTTAGCAAGTTCAATTAAAAACAATAACAGCAAAGAACACTTAAATAGCACTAGTAAGTGCTATTTAATCTGTCAGGCACTATTCTAAGCCATTTACATATATTAACTTAATCCTTGGAACAACCAAGTAGGACACAGAGGCACAGAAAGGTTTCAGATTTGCCCTGGATCACACAGCTAGTAGTGAGAGCTAGTGTAGAAACCCAGGTAATTGTTCCAGAGCTTGTGTTCTTCGCCGTTACACTCTACCACCTCTCAAGGTCTTTGGGGAGTACTATTTCAGAACACCCAACCAGCACATACACCATTGTGGCAAGTGGTTATCCATTACATATTGGGTTTCTCCTACCACTGAAAGCTAATCTATTTGTGTTCTGTGTTATATTCCCTTCTGTCTTCCAAGGGTCTTGCTTGTTTGAGTATTTTTGTCTTCAATCTTCAACATTCTTTTGAGTACAGTATTCTCACTTTTTTTTTCCAGCATAATACTGGCTTCTTTCCATCAGCATGTAAATATCAAATCCCTGCCTGTCTTAAAACCCAAAACTCTCCACTCCATCTTTAAACCCCTCATCCCCTTCTTGAGTTGCTTTGACTCCCCTTCCTCAACCTATTCCAATCTAGTGCACCCATCCTCACTGATTCTGTGGAACTGCTCTCACTGAAGTCCCTGTGACTTTTTCACTTATTCCAACATACATTTGAGTCTTTAACGCACCTCTCGGAAGCCTGTAGCTGACCACTCTCTCCATGGCTTGACACCCTCTTGCCAAGTTTTCCCTCTTACTTCTCTGGCCCTTCCTTCCCAGACTCCTTTGTAGGTTTCTGTTTCGCTATCTGCCTCAGGGATCTTCTGCCTTCTCACTTACATAGTTGCCCTAGGTTATTTCATTTGCTGTGGGGCTCCTGTCTCTATATGTAGATGACTTCATGTCTCTAGCCTAGAACTTTCTCTTGAGCCTCAGAACCATATTTTTAGGTGCTGTTGTTTATCTCACTTGGATATGTTGCAAGCCATCTCAACGTGTACAAATTTGAACAGAACATTTTACTTCTACCTATTCCACATGTGTGCAGACACATGCACACACACCCACATGCACAATCTGCTTCTACTGTGTTCCCTCTTTTAGAGAATGGCCTCACTGTCTACCCGTCTGTCCAAAGCAGAAAACTGGGTGTCATTTTCATTTTCTGACACTTTCTTTTCTCTAACTTCACCTTCCCACCAAATACCATTATTTTAGCTCTGGTCACCATGAACTAGGATGATCACTCTGATAACCTTTTAATGGTCTCTCTGCTTCTGGTTCTGCCACCTTACAACCCTGATCTTCTGAATAGTAGTCATGCCACTCTGTTGCTTAAATAACTTTGAATATCTTCACTTTGCCATTAGGATTAAGTTTAAACTCCCCTTTGACCAGGACTCACCATACCCAGCCCTCCAGCTTATCTTTTGCCACTTAGGCTCTTATTAGTAAGTTCTGGTAAGTTTATTGAAAGGGTAATCCATGTTCTCTCCCA
The DNA here is from genome assembly GCF_024166365.1 of Elephas maximus indicus. Classification (NCBI taxonomy): domain Eukaryota; kingdom Metazoa; phylum Chordata; class Mammalia; order Proboscidea; family Elephantidae; genus Elephas; species Elephas maximus. The sequence goes on along the minus strand of NC_064823.1, from coordinate 30,890,364 downwards.
CTCTGGGCCTTCATGGGTATTTTTTCACTCTGCTGGAGGATTTACCGGTACCTCTAGTTACCTGGCTAATGACTACTACTTTTTTCAGTCCTCAGCTTCAATATGGTTTCCTCTGGGAAATCTCTACTGACTACACCCTGTCTCCAACTAGACTAGGTCAGACATCCCTGCTATGTGCTCACCGCAGCATTTCATAGCACTTGTAAAGCCTTATTGTAATTTTGGAGATGGCAGGGACCTGTTTGTGCCACCCATTGTTGTGTGTCCCCCCAGTAGAGGGCATAGCACCTGACACACATACGGTGGCAATAAATGTTTGTTGAATGAAAATACTACCTCCTAGAATGGTATATCATATTCTCTGTTGAGCTCCTAATTACTCAGAAACTTCTTCTTTCAATTGAGTGGCACCTTGCCCCTTCTATTTATTGTTTCAGAACACTATTAGGCTACCTTCAAGTGAATAAAGGAGCATGTTCTGTGCCTCTATTCCACTTGGAAGGTGGCGTCTAGAGATGAACACTCACCTGGGTGTGGTCTCCCCCTGAGAGAAGAGCGGGACCACTGCTATACTCATTTGACGTGCTAACTTCATAATAAAGCAGCTTGAGATTACATTTGCTTTCATCCCACTACTGATTCACAGTAACAAACCTCCTAGGCTCTTTTTAATATGCGTTTTGCCCAAGTAGGAGTCCCTAGGTGGTGCAAACAATTAACACACTCAGCTGCTAATCAAAAGGTTAGAATTTCAAGTCCACCCAGAAGCACCTGGAAAGAAAGGCCAGTGATCTACATCCGAAAACACACAGTTCTACTCTGACACACGTGGGCTCGACAAGAGTGGGAATCAACTTGATGCCAACCGTTTGGTTGTCGTGATGGCTAATACTGTGTGTCAACTTGACTGGGCCATGAGTCTCAGTGTTTATATGTGATCACTCCCATGATGGAATCTGCTGCAAGTAGCCAATCAGTTGAAAGGGAGTTTCCTTGGGGGTGTGCATCCAAATATAAGCAGACATTCGGGCTTTTTGCTCACTCTGAATCTTTTTCTTCTGGATCCTGTGGCTGCCTCCTGTTCGTCTGACCTCCGGCTCTTGGGACTTGAGCTATCAGCTTATCTGCAGATCCTGGGATTCATCGAACTTCACAGCCCGAGAGCTGAAGCCCTGCTCTCAGACCTGCCAATCTTGGTTTCGCCAGTCCCTGCAGCTATGTGAATTGAGAGAAGCCTCTATCCAGATCCACAAACTTGGGACGTTCCAGCCTCTACAATCGCATGGGCCGTTTCCTTGATGTAAATCTCTATGTGTATTTCCAGGCTTTACTGGTTTTGCTTCTCTAGAGTACCCCGCCTAAGACAGTTGTTGTCTCCAAGGACTTCCTTCACCCCTGCATATACATTTGGTTTTTGGATCCAGGTCTAGGATTTTATTTCTTCTTGTTAAACTTCTCCAAGTCACTGTGAAACATCATGCCAGTTGGGTAACATGTGGACGGGATTTTAAGCCTGTAAGTATATTTGTTATTCTACTCAATTTCATGACATTTACTAATTTAATAAACACACCTTTTTTTTTTTTCTAGCCACGTAATCAAAAACAAGGTACTTAATCGCTTCAAGCCTGTTTTTTTCATGTGTAAGATGAGGCTGATAATAGGATTAGGGTTGCTGAGGAGAAAAAATGTGCAAATATTCACAAAGCATTAGTGCCGTTCTTGGGACCTGGTATGTACTGAATCTACTTTACATATTTAGTTTTTATTCAAATCAGTGATAACAAAGTTGAACAAGGACTGAACAAGGCAGATACAGGACAGGTGCCTGTGTTACACCACTCATAACCACCCTCCTAGGTTTATATCCAAGGGGCCCTGGTGATGCAGTGGTTAAGTGCTCAGCTGCTAACAGAAAGGTTGGTGGTTCGAACAACATCAGCTGCTCTGCAGGAGAAAGATGTGGCAGTCTGCTTCTATAAAGATTAAACCTTGGAAACCCTATGGGACAGTTCTACTCTGTCCTGTAGGGTAGCTATGAATCAGGGTTGACTGGGCAGCAATGGGTGGTGTGGTGATAGGTTTATATCCATTAATAATGATCACTTGATGATCTCATGTAGCTTGTTTCCATTTACCTTGTCCACAAAGACATAATTAGAGAACTTTTTAAATGCCTGCCTCAAGTACACAGTCTCCGGTATTTCCTTGATTTACTTATTACCTAAGACTACTTAACCTTCAGGAAAAAAAAAATTAATTTTCCTGATTTGTTCTCAGTGATCCCATCCAAACAACTTTTGGCCAAGACACTTTGAGTACTACTCTTTATTTCTTTTCAAAATCCCAAAACACATTAAAAAAAAAATGAGTAATATTATCTCCTAGTAAGACCATATTAAGTGATTTACTGATACTGGTTAAGATCTACTATATACAGGTAGAAACCTTCAAAATTGTACAAAGAACAATTCAGAATATTGATAGTTTTATAGACAAAACAACTAGAAAATTGTTTAAACATACACAACATATAATTATGAAAAAAAAAATGTAGAACACAGATGGTTCTACCAGATAGATTCCAGGTTATTAAAAGTCTGCTATGGAAACCTTAAGTTGAAAAATGTGTTCAATGGTATTACATGGTTTAAAAAAAATAGGTATAATGTAAAAATTAATTTTTGTGTTTTATTCTCACTGAAAATGGGAGAGAAACAAAGACAACTTTTTACTCCAAATCTATACATTTTGAAAAATAATTTATGTCTAACACAAAGAAAAAAAAGTGAGAATGTTTACAGTTCCGTAAACTATGTCTTCCATGAAATGCAAACTGCATCAGTTTTAAAAGTTAAAAATTGTGCAATCAGAAATAGACTGTTCCCTTTAAGATACAACTGTACCTTCATTGGCTTCATACCTGAGCACCAAAGCTGCAGTTCTAAATGCCGTCTTGGAAAGCTATCCTGAAAGTGAGCAAGAAATCAAAACTAGCTTGTTATCATCTGGAGAATCAGGCACCGGGAAGGAGATTATCTCCTCAAAATGCAACACCAACAATAGAGAAGGTTCAATTAATTGAGCAGCTGGCAGATCTCCTTGTGAACACAACAAAGGAAATCCACATAAGACGATCCTCCATAAAGTCCTTTGTCTTCTACCAGAAACTGTCGGAAAACCATTTCGGGCTGCTCTCGCTGCTTTGCTATCGTGAGCTAGGAAAAAAGCAACAAGAAGATTTATCTGTTTATAAAAGTTTTCTCAGTGTGGTTCAATTTTGTGTGCTTCAACTGACCAAATATTATAGAATGTCCACTAGGTGTGAGGCTGTGGAGGGTGATGTGGAAGCGCCAGCTTTCCAGGGCACACAGAGACGCGGATCCCAGAACTGCAAACCCAACGTGTACCAGTATAAGTGGCAAAAATGCAACAAGCAAAGTGCTATGGGAAAGGCTTTACCATGGTAGTGACTATCACTTAGCAACAATGATAGTGACTAAGCCTTAAAGGATTTCCTGAAAGACTAGGTGGGGTGTGGGGTCAGAGGATATTCCCTACTGGAATACCATGTACAAAAATACATATATGGCTGGCATGTAAATTAACACAAGCTTCTAAAGGGCAGTGGGAAATGAAGGACAAACTATCAGGATAATAAATTTGGGCTTCTGTAGAAACTGTGATTCAGTGAAGGTGCAGAAGAATGAAATGAGACAGTTTAATGAGCAGCAGCATTAGTGAGATTAGGGAAATCAGACAGGAAGCTGTAGGAATCCTCCAGGTGGGAGATGATCAGGATCTGAATTAGGGCAGTCAAGGTGGTTGACAACCCCAGACATGTCAACACTCTCCCTTCTCAACCCTGGCTTCCCTATTACCAGCTTTCCTGTTTTGTTCCATGGGCCTGTTCAATCATTGGCTGAAGGGTGAACCTCAGGAGTGACTGCATTACTGAGCTGAAAGGGTGTCTGATGGCCATACTCTCAGGGTTTCTCCAGTCTCTGTCAGGCCAGCAAGTCTGGTCTTTTAATTTTTATTGTGCTTTAAGTGAAAGTTAATGAATCAAGTCAGTCTCTCACACAAAAATTTATATACACCTTGCTATATACTTTTTTTTGCTCTCCTAATGAGACAGCAAACTCCTTCCTTCCACCCTCTATTTTCATGTCCGTTCAGCCAGCTTCTGACCCCCTCAGCCTTCTCATGTCCCCTCTAGACAAGAGCTGCCCACATAGTCTCATGTGTCTACGTTATCCAAGAAGCTCACTCCTCACCAGTATCAATTTCTATCCTATAGTCCAGTCCAATCCCTGTCTGAAGAGTTGGCTTTGAGAATGGTTCCTGTCTTAGGCTAACAGAAGGTCGGGGGACCATACCCTCTGGGGTCCTTCTAGTATCAGTCAGACCATTAAGTCTGGTCTTTTGACAAGAATTTGAGGTCTGCATCCCACTGCTCTCCTGCTCCCGCAGGGGTTCTCCGTTGTGTTCCTGTCAGGGCACTCCTCAGTTGTAGCCAGGCACCATCTAGTTCTTCTGGTCTTAGGCCAATGTAGTCTCTGGTTTATGTGGCCCTTTATGTCTCTTGGGCTCATAATTACCTTGTGTCTTTGGTGTTCTTCATTCTCCTTTGCTCCAGGTGGGTCGAGACCAATTGATGCATCTTAGGTGGCCGCTTACTAGCATTTAAGACCCCAGATGCAACTCTCCAAAGTGGGATGCAGAATGTTTTCTTGATAGATTATGCCAATTGACTTAGATGTCCCCTGAAACCATGTCCCTAACTCCCCTACCCTACTATGCTGGCCTTCTAATCGCTCAGTTTATTTAGGAAACTGCTTTTGGTTTAGTCCAGTTGTGCTGACCTCTCCTGTATTGTGTGTTGTTTTTCCCTTCACCTAAAATAGTTCTTGTCTACTATCTTATTAGTGAATACCCATCTCACTCCCTCCCTCCCCACTCTCTTAACCATTGAAAAATATTTTCTTCTCTGTTTAAACTATTTCTCGAATTCTTATAATAGTGGTCTCATACAATATTTGTCCCTCTGCAACTGACTAATTTTACTCAGCACAATGCCTTCTGGGTTCCTCCATGTCATGAAATGTTTCAAGATTCATCATTGTCCTTTATCGATGCATAGTATTCCATTGTGTGAATATAATATAATTTATTTATTCATTCATCAGTTAATGGGCACCTTGGTTGCTTCCATCTTTTTGCTATTGTAAACAGTGCTGCAATGAACATGAGTGTGCATATATCTATTTGTGTAAAGGCTCTTATTTCTCTAGGATATATTCCAAGGAGTGGGATTGCTGGATCATATGGTAGTTCTATTTCTAGCTTTTTAAGGAAGCTCCAAATCGGTTTCCAAAGTGGTTGTACCATTTTACATTCTCACCAGCAGTGTATAAGTGTTCCAATCTCTCCATAGCCTCTCCAACATTCATTATTTTGTGTTTTTTTTATTAATGCCAGCCTTGTTGGAGTAAGATGGAATCTCATTGCAGTTTTGATTTGCATTTCTCTGATGGCTGATGATCGTGAGCATTTCTTCATGTATCTGTTAGCTACCTGAATGTCTTCTTTAGTGAAGTGCCTGTTCATATCCTTTGCCTATTTTTTAATTGGGTTATTTGTTTTTTGTTGTTGAGTTTTTGCAGTATCATGTAGATTTTAGAGATAAGACGCTGATCAGAAATGTCATAGCTAAAAACTTTTCCCAGTCTGTAGGTAGTCTTTTTACTCTTTTGGTGAAGTCTTTGGATGAGCATAGGTGTTTGATTTTTAGGAGCTCCCAGTTATCTGATTTCTCTTTGTCATTTTTAGTAATGTTTTGTATTCTGTTTATGCCTTGTATTCTTTAGGGTTTTCTGTGTATAAGATCATGTCATCTGCAAAGAGAGATGCTTTTACTTCTTCCTTACCAATCTGGATGCCCTTTATTTCTTTATTTAGCTTAATAGCTCTGGCTAGGACCTCTGGCACAATGTTGAATAAAAGTGGTGATAAAGGGCATCCTTGCCTGGTTCTCGTTCTCAAGGGGAATGCTTTCAGACTCTCTCCATTTAGGATGATGTTGCCTGTTGGCTTTGTGTAAATGCCTTTTATTATCTTGAGGAATTTTCCTTCTATTCCTATTTTGCTAAGAGTTTTTATCATGAATGGGTGTTGGTCTTTGTCAAATGCCTTTTCTGCACCAATTGATAAGATCATGTGTTTCTTGTCTTCTGTTTTATTTATATGATGGATTACATTGTTTTTCTAATGTTGAACCATCCCTGCATACCTGGTACAAATCCCACTTGGTCATGCTGAATTATTTTTTTTTTGATATGTTGTTGAATTCTACTGGCTGGAATTTTGTTGAAGATTTTGCAACTATGTTCACGAGGGATATAGGTCTGTAAATTTTTTTTGTGGTGTCTTTACCCAGTTTTGCTGGTTTCATAGAGCGATTTTGGGAGTATTCCATCCTCTTCCACGCTCTGAAATACCTTTAGTAGTAGCGGTGTTAACTCTTCTCTGAAAGTTTGATAGAACTCTACAGTGAAGCTATCTGGGCTGTGGCTTTTTTTTTGTTGGGAATTTTTTGATTACCTTTTCAGTCTCTTCTTTTATTATGGGTTTATTTAGTTGTTCTACCTCTGTGTTAGTTTAGGTAGGTAGTGTGTTTCTAGAAATTCATCCATTTCTTCTAGGTTTTCAAATTTGTTAAGAGTACAGTTTTTCATAGAAATCTGATATGATTCTTTTAATTTCAGTTGGGTCTGTTGTAATATTGCCCATCTCATTTCTTATTTGGGTTATTTGCTTCCTCTCCTGTTTTTCTTTTGTCAGTTTGGCCAGTGGTTTATCAATTTTATTAATTTTTTCAAAGAACCAGATTTTGGTCTTGTTAACTCTTTCAATTGTTTTTCTGTTCTCTATTTTCCAGATCTTTTTATAACCAAAGCTGACAAGACCTTGATAAAGCATTATTGGAGCACGTGTGTGAACAGGAAGCAGAGTAGAAAAAGCTTTTGCTTAAGTTTTTCTCTGCGTATGGGACCAGTTGTAGGGATGCAGTTACTGCAGCCAGGGACAAAGGTGTACATTCCAAATTCCAGTGGTTTTTATTTGTGTTTCATGGGACCCCAAGATTTCATGACTTGTCTCCAGGGCACTCAGAGAGTATCCAGTGGAGAACGTGTGCAGTTTGGGCCCTCACCAGCCCTGCCCTAAAACTGAGCTGAAGTACGTGCTGTGTGATGTAAAAACACTTCTGGGACGGTTCTCTCATATGTCTGCTAGAGATTAATTATAAAGCTCTATTTAAAGTTGATGTTTGCAGGAATGAGTTACTTTCAAGGTTAAGAACGTTGATTTAGATTGTCATCACATTTGCCTTTCGGGGTGAAAATTGGCCCCACGATACCCTGGTTCTTGTACAGTCCTGCCTCCCGGTGAGTGTCCTATACCTCAGCAGTAAGTAGCATTGCATAGAAGAAGGCTAAGGGAGAGGGAGAGACTGATGATAACTCTAGATAATCAAAGCAAACATAAGAAAGCATTTGTCTTCTAGGGAGAGTGGGATGGGAGAGAAACTGAGTCTCTAGACTCAAGGGGTTGTCAAATAAAGAAATAAACCATCATCGGTGCATTCCAAATTCCAGAAGACCCTAATATTGAGCTCAGGAAGGAAAAGAGATGCGTAGCTGGGACTTAGCAACAGGGTATAATTTTCTTGGGTTTCAGATATTTTAAAGTCTTTTACTCAAACTCCAAAAAGGTTAGAAGAGCTTAGTAGGGCTAGAATAACAAAATTTTTCAGAGATCATAAGTCAAATGTAAAAATTCAGTGCTATGAATGTTCTGATTAGGTCCTGAAGGAAAAGTTATTTCAAAACCTATTGTTAATATATTGCTCTTAAACCACTAAGAGAATCTTCATGATTACTAAGTTAATATTTTACTAAAATAACCTGTGGTGATATCTGTTTGTTTGTGTATGTCTATGGCTGATAATTAGATAGTATACTTAGAGGATAGTAGGAGCTTTTGTATCAAGATCACTTCATAAATACAGGACATGCATTTAAAAAATCTTTAATGAAATAATAATTAAAATTAAAAGAAAAACGCTTTGAAAAAAGGGGGAAAAAATCTCATTCTTACCTTCATTGAATATGGCCTCTTCTGTTGGATAATATTCATTATCATTTTGAGTTTCTGAGAGTATGGGCTTCCCACCTCAGGCAGTAAAGTCTAGATTTAAGAAAATCTAAGTTTCAGTTCCAGTACAATTTATTCTATCATTTAGATAGAAGCAGTAATGTGAGACTGTTAGAATGTTAAAGTTTAAAAACATCCCTCTAAGATCATATACTTCATTATTGGTTTAGTTCATTTACCTGAAAGCCAAAAATGTGGAAAAATGCACTAAAGATTAATCATTCTTATTGGCATAGATTTCTATCAATGAACCAATTATCTCTGTCTTTCAAAAATAAAAATCCTTCTCTGGAATCTGATAGAGGCACATCACCGAGAAGACACAATGGGTGTCTGCTTTATGTAAGGGATGTCTCTGGGCCATTCCCCATGAAGGTTTAATCCCTTTTCAAGATGGATATTTCAAGGCTACACTGTGAGAGAAAAGAATGTACTTCATTCCCTCACTGAATCAGCTGCAGAACCCTGAGGAGGCATGATCACGTTTCTAAAATGCCATGCAAGAACCACTGTTGCACATTAAAACAAATCATCATATGCTGATTTCTCAAGGGGGGATGAAGCCTCTTAGATCTCCCCAAAATCTGTTTAATGGTCTGCAAAGATACCAATCCATCTGGACACAGCCTCGGGGATGTGAAGGATCTGGACTTAGATTTCTTCCATTAAGACAAAGTTAGATGATACAGCTAACTTCTCAGCACAAAGATGCCAAGAGATAACCTACCATCTGTGAATTTGCCACAGAAAAGGTGAGTTAGAATGTTTTACCAGAAAGCTGCAACTCTCAGGAAAAGATTATACCTATATTTTACATAGGAGTTGTAAGAAAAGCAGGAAATTCATCATTAACACTCACACACCACCCACCACCCACCCCTCACCCCCCACTGTATTCTTTGGCATTAAGGTAGATCTTTTTATTCAACAAATATATAAATATACTTCATGTATATGTTTGAAAGGCGCCCTGGTGGTGCAAATGGTTAAGTGATCAGCTGCTAACTGAAAGGTTGGCTGTTTGAACAGACTCAGCAGCTTCACTGGAGAAAAGACCTGCCGATCTGCTCCTTTAAATATTAAAACCAAAAAAAAAAAACCCAACAAAAAACAAACCCAAAGCCATTGCCATCAAGTCAATTCCAACTCATAGTGACCCTAAAATTAAATAAATATTACAGCCTAGGAAACCCTAGGGTCAGTTCTGCTATGTCACATTGGGTTGCTATGAGTCAAAATCGGCAGCACACAACAACAACATATGTTTCCAAGTGCCAACTGCCTCTAGAAAGAAAGCTGTTGATTTCTTTCTTTTATGTTTTGAAGAAGGTTGAGAAGAGATGCTGATATATCACAAACCTACCAATCTGCTGCTTTGTGGTAGATGCTCAATTCAGCAAATATGCATTTAGCATTTCTACGTCAATACACATACTCCTTTGGTGATGTTAACTGGGTGATGCAAACGGCTAAGCACTTGGCTGCTAACTGAAAGGTCAGTGGTTGAGTCCGCCCAGAGCTGACTTTGACAAAAGGCCTGGCAATCTACTTCTGAAAAATCACCCACTGAGAACCCTATGGAGCACAGTTCTACTCTGACACACACGGGGTCTTCACAAGTTGGAATCGATGGCAACTGGTAGAGTATATCAATACGTTGTGATGTAAGAGGAAGCTTTCTAAATTTTATAAAAACCTTCAGAGTCATAATTCTTTAATTAATTTTATTGTTTTTTTAAAAATTGCATTTCTAATCATTTCTAAATTTCAACTGCATGCAGACATCTTACCATAGTCTCTTAATCTTAAAACTAGGAGCCCCTGGGTGACATGAACAGTGAAGTGCTCAACTACTGGCCGAAAGGTTGATGGCTCGAACCCACCCAGACAAGCTTGGTGATCTCCTTCCAAAGGGTCACAGCCCTGAAAACCGTATGGGGCAGTTCTACTCTGCACATGTGGGGTCACCACGAGTCAGAATCGGCTCAACAGCAATTAACAACAACAACCTTAAAACTAGTCTCTTAATGGAATATAGACACCTTTACAATTTTTAAATTCCTTTAAAAATATACTGTTGACATTCATAATGGATATGCAGCTCTCTAAACTGACCACCTACCCTTGTAACCTTAAATTTTAATCCGGCCCCTTCCTCCAAGATGCCATGTATCTCCAAATTGCCGTACCTTCGTACCAGATACTGGGGGCTTGAGCTAGTCTTATGCCATCTTGACATAAGTGAAGTTTCAGGGCACGCACTGAGTCTGTTGAGCTCTATGGGTGAACTCATAAGGAATTCACCATCGCACAGAGTAACACTAGAACCATCACAGCAATGATGCTCATGCAACAAAGGTCTGCATATACGGTTTGCAATAAGTGCTGACTCTCAAACAAATTAAAATTACTAGTTTTTTTCTCTGAAACTTTAAAAATAAAATCAATTGTATTCATCTCCACATTCAAGCCCACAGTATCTTCTCATGATTGTAACAGAGCAGGGTATACTCTGTTCTTGTGAGATTATTTTGTAACTCATTAATCTGATTTCGTCTGTAGCAGAACACCCATGAATGACTTCTGCCCATTCTTTTGAGTGTGCAGGTCACCACTAGGAATGAGCTCAGAGGATATGCCCACGGAGACACACCTGCATTCAGTTCCTGCCTCTGCCAGTTACTACCTGAATGAACTTGTCTCCAAGCCTCAACTGATTCATCTGTAAAGTGTTGATAACAATATCCATGTCATTGATTTGTTTTGAGAATTAAATGAAGTGGTAGATTTAAAGTGCTTAGAGCACAGTGACTAGCACATAGTACATGATCTAGAAATTTCCATTACAGTCATATATTTTGGTTCTTTGATAATTTATACAAATACCTTTAAACTAGCTTTTTATTCATCAAAACATGAAATAACTTCATTCTTATACAAAATTATATGCTTTATGTTTTTTTCTTCTTTGTAAAATATATGGTGGCATGTTAACAAAAAATATTTAAGGATTTATATTTTGTATGTTACCACAAAACAATGAAACAAAAAAAGGATACTTGCCATATCTGTGTTGACATGTGCAAAAGACGGCACATTAAATATTCCTTGGATCACTTCTGGTGGGCTACTTACTCCCAACCATAAGAACATATTTAGACCATTAGCCAGGAGGAATATTCCTTCTTCTGAAAGACGGGACTCAGAGCAACGAACAGCAGCAGGTAAAGTTGTACTCTTGACATCTAATGTGTGCTGTGTAGGCAAAGACAAGGGAGTTAGAAACTCCTCCGTACCTCCCTTCCTTCCTTCATTTCTACTTCCTTTTTTCCTTCTTTCTTTCTATTTCATTAATGAGTGCCTACTACATGCCAGACATTGTTCTAGTCATTAGACAATACTGCCTGCCTTGTGCAGCTAACGTTTTTTGGAGGGAGGGAGAGACAATAGGTAGAATAAGTAAAACATATAGAATTTTGGATGGTGTTAAGCTCTAGGAAGAAAAGTGAAGCAGGGAAGTGGGGTAACAGCATGTCAGTGGTGGTGGTGGGGATGGGTATTACAATTTAAATACAGTAGTTAAGGAAGGCTTTGTTAAGAGGGTAATATTTGAGTAAAGACCCAAGGAGATAAGAGAAGGTGCCATGGTGATGTCCGGGGTATGAGCATTCCAGGGGGAGAGAATAGCCAGTGCAAAAACCCTGAGGCAAGAGCCTGTCTGAGGTGTTTGAAGATCAGTAAGGAAGCCAGTATGGCTGGAGTGAAGTGAGAAAGGGGAGAGTAACAGGGATGGTGCTGGAAAGAAGGAGGGGAGGGGAGTACAGGTAATACTGGGTCAGGTGGAAAGAACTTTGGCTTTTACTGTGATGGGAAATACTGGAGTGTTCTGAGCAGGGGAGCGACATGAGCTGGCAAGAATTTTAACAAGATTTTAAAAGATGACTCTAATTTTTGTATTGAAAACAGATAGAGGGAGAGGCAAAGTTGACAGTAAGGAGGCTTGTTAGGAGGTTATTGCAATAGTCCTGGGAGTTACGATTACACTTGAATCTGGGTGATGACAGAAGAGAAGGTGAGAAGTGTGCAGACCCTTAGAAAGGAGAGCCACCATATTTGCTGACAGTGGAAGTAAGGTGTATGAGAGAAAGAAAGAAGGATGACTGTGAGATTTCTAACCTGAAGAATTGGCAGGGGGTGTGGTAATGAATGACATGGAGAAGACTGTGGGAGAAGCAGGCTCAGGGAGTAAGGTCAGGGGCTTGGGTTAACACATCCGTTTCACATCCAAGGAGACATGTTCAGTAGGTGACAGGGACAAGTACATCTAGAGTTCAGGGCAGGCTGGAGATATGAATTTGGGAATCATTCATATGTAAATGGAATTTAAAGCCATGAGAACAGATGAGGCTTCCAAGGCAATGGGTGTAGATAGCAAAGAGCGACTATGCAGGGAGTGAGCCCTGGGGCACCCCAACAGGGAGACAGGGTAAACTAACCAAGGTAGCAGAGGAAGGAATGGCCAGTGAAGTAGGAGGGAAACTAGAAGTCAAGTGAAAAAGGTGTTTCAAGAAGGAGTGACAGACTGTGTCAAATGTTGTTGACAGGTCAGAAAAGAGGACTGAGAACTGCCCACGGGACTTAGAAACATGTTGGTCACTAGTGACCTGGGCAAGAGAGCTTTAGTGGAGTGGTCATGTTCTTGACCTTAAGAGCTCCAGGCTCCCTGGCTTACAGATTTTTGATAATCAATTCTAAATGCAAAACTATCATTTGTAATAATTCACATCTAATGTTCATATTGTTTGAAAGAACTAACAGATTTTTGTTTCTAACCTAAATTAGCAGTGAATGCACTGTTAGCAAGAGTCTGAATACGAATTTGCATAGAGAAGTGAGCCATAAGTTGATCGGGGTTCCAACTTTACTGAATTATTTAGATGATTGCTTTTCTTTCCTAATTTCAAAATTGGCAGTCTTCAGCTGAGTAGATAGATTGAAAAGTCAGTGCAATCTACTCAATTAAGACTACCGATTTTGGAATAAGGAAAGAAAGGCAATCATCTAAACAGTTCTGTAAAGTCGGAACCCCTCAAATTCCTCCCCCCACGATACTGCGCACACCGATGCCCACATACAACTGATTCGAAAGAGTTTCTGTGCTAAATCCCACACCACATGCTTGGAAGGCGCTTCATGACTTCAAATCTCTTCCTAAGAACAAGATGTTTCAGGTACAACATGTAGAAAAGCACAGATTATGATTCCTTTCCAAACTCTTCCAGAAAATGCACCACGGCAGCATGCTTACAATTGGCAGAAGTTGTGGGTAGAAGAAAAGCTGAGAGTCAGCCACATCCATGGTCATGACCAGCTGTCTCTGAAATGTCCGCTCATCTGTTGAGATCTCCGGTCTGCTGAGCAGCACACAGCTTTTTAACAAACAATTCATGTACACTGGCAATACTTTCATGGAATCTGGTAGAATAAGCTGAAAAAGAAATTCACTGGTTTTGCATGCTTATTTTGGACTTTACTGAGAAAAGAAACCCTAAGCTTTATCTGTAAGATAAATGTATTATTTGTTTTTGAGGCTGTTGTGCAGATTAAATGGTAACCTATATAAGGCATGTGCAGCACAGTTAACTGGCACATAAAAAAAACCCCAAAATCCAAACCCACTACTGTCAAGTCAATTACCCCTCATAGCGACCCTACAGGCCAGAGTAGAACTGCCCCATAAGGTTTCCAAGGAGCGACTGGTAGATTCAAACTCCCTTTTGGATAGCAGCTGATCTCTTAACCACTGTACCACCAGGGCTCCACATAGTAGTTGTTTAAAGAATTGCTGTTGTTTTTAGTTGCAGTAGAGTTGAGTTGTTTTTATTTTCTGTAGTGTTATAGAAGCCTGGCTCAGTGGTGAACAGCTCAACAGTAAGGCCAGATTGCCTGGAACCGAACCCCAGCTCTGCCTCTTACGAGGTGTGTGATCTTGGGCAAATAACCTCTCTTTTCCTCAGGTTTCTCATCTGAAAATGGGGGGAAAAAAAGTAGCAAATCTATTTCATGATTTTAGGGTTGATGTTGTTGTTAGGTGGATTCTTACTCATAACGACCCTATGTACAACAGAACAAAACGCTGCTCGGTCCTTCGCCATTCTCACAGTCATTGTTATGCTTGAGCCCATTGTTGCAGCCACTGTGTCAATCCACCTGGTTGAGGGTCTTCCTCTTTTTCTCTGACTGTCTACCTTACCAAGAATGATGTCCTTCTCCAGGGATTGATCCCTCCTGATAACCATGGAGTTATTAAGAGGATTAAATGATTATTAATTTGTAAAGCAAATTATCGATAACATTGCTTAGAATGGAAATTCCCTAACACTTATTTGTGCTCATGAGGAACCTCTATGAAGAGGCAGATGTTGGAAGAGAACATGGGGATACTGCATGGTTTAAAGTCAAGAAAGGTGTGTGTCAGGGTTGTATCCTTTCACTGTACTTATTCAATCTGTATGATAAGCAAATAATCCAAGAAGCTGCACTATATGAAGAACATGGCATCAGGATTGGAGGAAGACTCATTAATGACCTGCATTATGCAAATGACACAACCTTGCTTGCTGAAAGTGAAGAGGACTTGAAGCACTTATTAATGAAGATCAAAGACCACAGCCTTCAGTATGAATACACCTCAACATAAAGAAAACAGAAATCCTCACAACTGAACTAATAACCAACATAATGATAAATGGAAAAAATTCTGAATTTATAAAGGATTTCATTTTACTTGGATCCACAATCAGTACTCACGGAAGCAGCAGCGAAGAAATCAAAAGATGCACCGCATTGGGCAAATCTGCTGCAAAAGATCTCAGATCTCCTTAAAGTGTTAAAAAGCAAAGATCTCACTTTAAGGACTAAGGCGTGCCTGATCCAAGCCATGCTGTTTTCAATAGCCTCATATGCATGTGAAAGCAGTACAATGAACAAGGAAGACTGAAGAAGAATTGACACCTTTGAATTATGGTTTTGGTGAGAAATATTGAATATACCATGAACTGCCAAAAGAACAAACATATCTGTCTTGGAAGAAGTACAACCAGAATGTTCCTTGGATGCGAAGATGGCGAGACTCTTGTCTCACATACTGTGGACATGTTATCAGGAGGGACCCGTCCCTGGAGAAGGACATCATGCTTAAGTAAACAAGATGGTCAGCAAAAAAGAGGAAGACTCTAATGAGATGGACCGACACAGTGGCTTCAACAATGGGCTCAAGCATAACAATGATTGTGAGCATGACACAGGACTGGGCAATGTTTTGTTCTGTTGTACACAGGGTTGCTATGAGTCAGAACTGACTCAACGACGGCACTTAACAACAACAATTAGTAAAGCACTTACAACAGTGCCTAGCACATAGCAAGCACCCTAGATGTGTTTATTAAATAAAATAAATGATTTCCTAAGCTGATTTACAACTTCCACCTCTTGAGTTTGAGAATAGTATTTCCAGCTTTCCACAAGTATCTCTTACTTTATGTACCTTAAACTCACAATGTTAGTCAAAATTCATCAAACACTTATTGAATGTCACTGTGTGACAAGTTCTGTGCAAAGGGTCAGGAAATAAGGAATGAGGCATAATCCCTGCCTCAAGATGCTTGGAGCCCATAGGAAAGGGCAGACATAGAAATAGATAAAACATAATAAGGAGACTGTATATAGGTACAAACTAAAACAGTAAATGCTCTGTGAATTTAAGTGTACCATTACTGAATGTGCACAATCAAACTCCTACAATTCCACAAACTTGTTCCTTCTCTCATGTTTCCTATTTTAGATTCTAGAACTTTCAGATAAACCTCAATTTTACTTTTTTCTTTCCCTTCAATTAGTAAACAAATCCTTTTAATTCTATTTTTAAAATCTATCTGTACCCTCCTCTCTATTCTCATTTTGCCTCATGTAACTTCACTCTTCTTCAGTCTTCCTCATTCATTGTCCAGTTTTCACACGCATATGAGGCGACTGAAAACATCATGGCTTGGGTCAGGCACACCTTAGTCCTCAGTGTGACATCTTTGCTTTTTAACACTTTAAAGAGGTGTCCTGCAGCAGATCTGCTCAATGCTATTCGTCATTTATTTCTTGACTGCTGCTTCCATAGCGTTGACTGTGGAGCCAAGTAAAATGAAATCCTTTATAATTTCAATATTTTATCCATTTATCATAATGTTCTTTATTGGTCCAGTTGTAAGGATTTTTGTTTTCTTTATGTTGAGGTGTCACCCATATTGAAGGCTGTGTGGTTTTTGATCTTCATCAGTAAGTGCTTCAAGTCCTCTTCACTTTCAGCAAGCAAGGTTGTATCATCTGCACATCACAGGTTATTAATGAGTCTTCCTCCAATTATAGTGGTGGCAAAGAATATTAAATATACCATGGGCTGCCAGAAAAATGAACAAATCTGTCTTGGAAGAAATACATTCAGAATGTTCATTAGAAGCGAAGATAGCAAGACTTCATCTCACATACTTTGGACATCTAATCAGGAGGGACCAGTCCCTGGAGAAGGACATCATGCTTGGTAAGGTAGAGGGTCAGCAAAAAAGAGGAAGACCCTCAATGAGATGGCCTGACACAGTGGCTGCAACAGTGGGATCAAACACAGCAACAATTGTGAGGATGGTGCAGGACTGGGTAGTGTTTCCTTCTGTTGTAGACAGGATCACTATGAGTTGGAAATGACTTGATGGCACCTAACAACAATAACAACAACCTCACTCTATCTACCTCAAAGTGCATATCATAATTAGATGCTACAAATAACAGTTACAATGCAGCAATTCCAGAAACACAACTTTATGGGTTAAAAGGATTACAGCTAATGCCCTGAGTTGTTTAACCCTCTCCCAACTCAATTTCATAAAAATGACTAATAATCAAGATTGACAGACCTGAGTTTCACTCCTTCCATCTGGCAGCAGGACAATGAACAAGGAAATATCCCAAAGAAAAGGCATACATAGGAGATAGTGATTATTTCCAAACCGACAGCTAAAATACATGGCCTAAAAGTTCATGATTTCTTTTTAGCTTTATATCTTAATGAAGAACAGAAATTCATCAGAATCCATACTGAAAGAAAATTTCCCTCAGTGCTCTTTTAGAACTTATTCCTCAATTGAAATATCTTTACATCATAGATTTCTTCTCATGATCTATGAAGTAAGGAATGTATAAGACAAAACTATACATCTGGCTCAGGCTAACATACTTGAGAACGATTCTACTTCGCAGGGTCCCCCCCCTTTTTTTCTCTCCTAATTTTTTTTTTTTAATGGAGTCCTGGTGGCACAGTGGTTAAGAACTTGCTTGGTAACCAACAGGTTGGCAGTTCAAATTCACCAGCCGCTCCTTGGTAACCCTTCGGGGCAGTCCTACTGTGTCCTATAGGGTTGTTATGACTCAATTGCAATGGGGTTACTTCTGATGTCTGTTCAAAGAACCAAAGACAGTTTAAATGTATGTTTCCTCATATGAGAAGAACACTCTGTTATTACAATTTTTCTCTAGCATAAAATATTTTCATTAGCCAACATTTGGTATTGGGTTACTTTCTCTACCAATGCAAATTATGACGAAAAGATGAAAGCATCAGATCATGGTCATATTCCAGAGCCACATGGCCTCAATACTAGTTACCAGTTAGGTATCTTACCTATTATTATGGGTTAACAATGTTCTTTTAAAAGAAAACTAGTTGCCATTGAATCTATTCCGGCTTATGGTGAGCCCATGTGTGTCAGGGTAGAACTGTGCTCCATAGGGTTTTTAATGGCTGATTTTTCAGAAGTAGATCACCGTGCTTTTCTTCTGAGGGGCCTCTGGGTGGGCTGGAACCTTTAACCTTGGGTCAGCAGCTGAATGCATTAACCATTGTATCACCTATACAGAAGCACGCTCATACAGTTTTCTGATATATCTCACAACTTCACTGGTTGTTTCTGATTAATCAGGTCATATTAGAAATCTGTTGTCCTAAATGCCACAAAGGGGCATAGCTTGGCCCTTAAATGTGATTAAAGCAGGTTCGATTATAGGGGTAGTGGGAAGAAAACAGAGGAGGTCATTTAGAAGAGGCGGTAACACTGACAATGAAGAAGAAAGGAATGGAAGAGTGAGAGAAAACAGTCTTATTCAATGTTTTGAAGGTAGGGAACAAAGTGGGGCAACAGATCACCATTAATAAAACTTTCTCCCCACCTCCCTGGTCCTCTTTATAAATACCTAAATTATTCTTGAGGAGAAAGGGTGTGGGTGGGAAGAGAGTAGAAATTCATAAAAGTCTAGTTTGATTTTGAAGAATTCTTCTTTGGATTTTGAAGTGATAGTAGTTGTAATGAATTTTAAAAAAGACACAACAACTCTGACTTCATAGTTAAGGTCAGTTGACTCGCCATTTGAAGTCAATGTCCTCTCATATGATGCGATATATTTAAGCTCAAAACAGTGAGCTATTAGAGAGATTTAACAAAAAGAATCTACCTTGCATTTACAAGCTTAAAATTTTGTTTTAACGTTGTTTCTAGTTTTGTGTACCAACCCCCAAAAAACACCCAGTACCTGTTATACAACCCTCAGAGTGAGTACGTCCTTACATTTTGTGCCCTAAACACCTCTCTTCCCTCAATGTCATCCTGACCCTGGATATTCAGTAAGGGCAGTTCTACTGAGGTCCACAGTCACATAATCCATGTATGCAGCTCCCTAATGGTCTTAATTGGACCAAGGGAACTGTGGATTCTATAGTCAAATAGTGGGATTCCTTTAGGAATTTCTCCATGATATTTTTTGCAAGTGCACGGTGGAGGGCGCCACATACGAAGTTACAGTCCCTGGAGGGAACCTGAAGACCAGCTATTCTATATTTTCAATTAAGGGTATATTTTAATATCTTATTCCTAATAGTTTCTTAATCTCTACAATTTGCATTATGAATAATCTTAAGATGTCTTAAGTTATATCATTTTTTAAAGCATAGTTATCACTGATTGAAAAGGGTATTTTTTAAAGGGCTTTAAATCCTGCACATGAAATTTGCTAATGGAGAAAAGAAAAATCTATAAGAATGAGAATAATTTCCAAAAACTTTTCTCAGAGAAAATATGGCATCATAATGATATTACTCCAGAAATAATAGAATTGAGTAAACAGATGATCTAGTAGTAGAGACAAAGATTTTCACTTTTAAACCAGAAGGAAATGATACGATTTATTTATTTTTTTGTCCTTAATAGGCAACAGATTTGTTTTTAACTTGAGGTCTTTGATCCAATCTGTTTAACATTAGCAAATAAATTTCCAGAGAGGACATTAACTGTACCTGCTCTCCTTCAACTAATCCTTGTGAAGTGTGAGAAACTCCAGAGACAGAATAACATTTCCAGAGCTCCAAGACAAATAGTAAAACTGGGGTTTAAAGTGCTCACAATTGAACATCCAGGCTAGATTCCAGGTGAACCTGGTGGGCTCTGTGTAAATTAAACAATACCTTGTGAAACGGTACTGATGTTTGAGGTTAGTAAAGTGGCAAATCAGAATAAGAGGACTGAACGTGTGTAGGTTCAAGAGTTGCTTTTGTGATTAGCAACACAGGAGAGGAAAACGGAATAGCCAGTCTCATCACTTGGACAGCAGGGAAAGGAATTCTTCTGCAAGAGTCCAAGCTAATAAATGTGTCTGCTTTATTTTCCTTCTTAATCCAGAGTATGAATTTGGCCCCCAAATTTATTTACATTATTTTTGCTGCTGAAAGCTGCCTTTTTAGTGGGGTTTCAGATGTCCTTTCAGCACCCACTGCTGACAATGAATGAGCCAGAAAGTCTTCCCATCTGTTGCTAACTGTCCTCTTTTTTAACCAAAATTCTATACTCAGATATTCAACCCACAGCTATAAAAAATGGCATTGCACTTTGATTGGTATAGGGAAGAATGTGAACAAGAGAACAGATGGAAAAATCAATGTGGACATGTGGTTTTACTTTTTCTTTTATAAGAGGGAGAGGCTAAACGAGGTTTATTTAAAAGATCTTCTAAATTTTCAAATTACTAGATGACTGCCCAGAGATAATTCTTTCAAAAACTCTTCATATACATTAATAACCTTCAAGTACAAAGAATTCCAATATTTCTATGTATAAATTATATCTGTTTGTAAAACATAAAGACTGTCATTACTGCCATCAGCTCAGGTCAACTTTGATTGTTTGTATGCCTACAAAGTTTCTAAGCACGCACATTTCACGACCCAATGTCCATTTCCGTAAGCAAAAGAGAATCCCATTTATATTACGACACTTCTTACATATAACATTCTTTTGTTTATATATAATGTAGTGACTGTGAACACAATATACACACATTTTTTCGTTCGTGCATTTTGTAAAATCAAGTTTTTTCACGTTGGCTATAAAAATACCATTGCACAAACAGGTTACATTCTCAACCTTCTTGGTTTGTACGGTTTACTATACAGCTTCCATCTAAGTGCCTGGAACTTGAGGTCTTTGATCCAAGCCCTCAGCAGTATACGCTGAAGGGCTAAATAGCTGCTTATATCCCTTTAGCATCTTAGTACAACAGGTAGCTCACCTGGCTCGCTGCAGATGGGCTTGCACAATTCTTTCGGTAACATGCTAACATATGGGCAGTCTGATTAACCAGAATTTCCCGGATGACCTTCAAGGGCTGGTGCAGAACTGCTTTAAAAGCTGTGTGCACAGAACAATGAAAAGGACAACAAAGTCTTAGCTCAGAAATTAAAGCCTTCAAATAATTAAATTAAAAAAAAAAAAAAAAAGAACAAGTTGCTATGCACTTCAGACCACCCGGCAAGGAATAACAGCATTCTAAAACGTTAAAATCGTTTGTTAATGGTCTCTCTTAACTAATTATGATGATCGTAATGGAGAACAATGGCCCACTGATAACAAAAGATAGGTCCAGATTTTTCTTCAGAATATTAGAAACAGAACTCTACATATAGAGAAAAGAAAGGCTATTTTGCCATCTTCCGATGTCCTGAATTCCCACAGGGTGAACTGCTGCTTCCTCTAAACCTTGATGTAGAATCTCAGGAGGAAGGCTAAGGAAAATTTAGCCTTAGGCTTCATCCCATTTTATCCTTATCACGGTACGGACAAGGGAGTTCACGCTAACATTTAGGGACAGTTTCCTTCCACTATCCCCATGTGCCAGAGAGTACACTCAAATGCCATAATAAGAGTCTAAGCATCACCTCCCTAAATTTTAAGTCAGATCCCCCTTTAGGGAAGAAACTTTAAAGAAAAATGTATAGTGTGGGCCTGAGCTATCCTATTACTAGAGTTAGAGAAGCTAACTATTTTCCTTCACAATTTGCATTGGTAAGTTCTGAACTTATCTACCAAAAGGCTGTGCCATCTTTTAGCAGTGCTTTTCCTATACTGACTTGATTAACCAACAAGTCTTGACTCAATTACAAGGTACACTGACCAGACAATGAGTATAGGGTTACCTGACTTGGCAAAGAAGTTGATCAGAGCATCTGTCTCACAGCTCTTATAGAGATCAGCTAGCTGGGAGCTGCAGTTTAAACCAAGATTGTGAATCCGAAGTCTTCTCTGGCCACTGATGGTTGTGTAAAGCACAGCACACTGCAAAGGCAACGTTGAGGTCACATGTTCTGGTTAACACGCTCTTGATCTTATTTGCATTTACAGAACAATGCCTACAGTTCAGTACAGTGTGTACAGCTAAAAGACATCTAAATTTGTCCACAGATTTTTTTTCTATTATTGCTGAAGATCGAATGACAGCAAACATGGGAAGAATAATGACCAGTCCCCAAAGTGGGTTTCCCTGTAGTATTTCACTGGTTTAAATTACTGAGCCATCCACATCTAAATATCTGTTTGCATTTCTACAAGCGGTGTGCACTTCACATATCTCTGATTTTATTACCAGGGATCTAGGACCAGAAATGGTAACTTCATGTTCACACAGCCTTACTGAAGGCTCACTTCCCTTAAAAACATACAATTATCCTTGAGGATGGACTCAGGTCTTAAGCTGATGAGATATACATTTCAAGACTGCAAAGATGTAACCACTTCCCCAAATATCTGTGATTAAAAAAATTAACATTGATAGAGCTCTCCCTCAATTTAATGCCAACTTTTATCTTTTAAGGGCAATGCTAGTGTCTGAAAACTATGATCATCAGATATAATTTGTCTGGTTTTTATTCAGAGTCTCCGTAGCTTCTAGTTAATTTTGTATGTTATAAAATCAAATCCTATTTCTGTGCACGTAACATGGGGTCCGACATATCTTAGGAGCCGACAGATGAGTGAACGGTCGGCTGAAGTCTGGAAGAATCCAGCACTGCCGGGAATCACTGTGCTGATGCCCATGATGCTAACCACAAGTTTACGGGGCTTTTGTGCAATGACAAATAATTGTTACTTCACAAAAGTATCAGAGTGTGGAGAAATCACACCATCAGTGCTCTCATCTACGGACTTTTGCCTTTGGAGAAATAGAATGGAGTCTTTTATGATGAGACGAACACATATGATGGTATTTTAGCCTCCCCACTGATCGCTGTCTGCCATAAACTAAAAAGCAAAACACAGGAATACGTTTTAAATCACCTGGATCAAGGCCCCACTGTCTTCCCCGAGTTTGTCGTCATGCTTGAACTCTACGGTTACTGCCTTGTCACAGTCGATGGCTGCCATTTCTACGTCAGTGGTGTTGTTCATAAAAACGCCGCCAAAGAAATCAGTGGCTCTGAAACCTACGGATGATGAAAACGAGAAATTTTGCTTCTCCTTATTTTATGATTTTCTTTGTTGGCTTTTTATTGATTTGAAGAGGAAACAATCAGGTTTAATGATGACAATCGGGTATAAATGATAATTACCTGTGCTGGTTCGAACTCTCATAATAGCATCAAATCCTATTTTCTTTTCAATATCATTTCTAAGGTCGTTCAAAAATTGTTGGCTATCCAAGGGCATCTAAAAAAAAAATAAAGCATGATCAGTGTCCACCAGATGGCAGTAAAGGTACTTAAAATAACTATTTGTTAATCGTGATTTAAGGAGCCCTGGTGGCGCACTGGTTACGTGCTCGGCTGCTAAAGGTCAGTGGTTCGGACTCACCAGCCGCTCTGTGGGCGAAAGAGGTGGCAGTCTGCTTCCATAAGGAATTACAGCATTGGGAACTGTATGGGGCGGTTCTACCGTGTCCTACAGCGTCGTCGGGAGTCAGAATCGACTCAGTGGCACTGCGTGGCGGAATCCTGATTTAGCACACTTACGTTCGTATCTTATATTTCTGGGCTTAAAGAAGATACAGGCTCTTCAGCCAGTGATTCTGAACTTTTCAAATTAAATCCACATGCATTATTTCCTTCCGTTTTCACAACACTTGGACAGAAAGATCAGTCATTAACTTTATTTTGCAAATGGGAAAATTGAGACAGAGTAAATGATTAAGGTTTAGGGTTTGAAGCAAGAATAGTATCCAATGAATAACATCTATTGAATGAAGCTGGGGAAAAGCTCTGGAGCTGAGGTTGTCCTCCTTCCATCTGACCACATTCAGAGCCTGGTGAAGCTAAGTCGGGGGACAGTTCGTGCACAGAGTCAGTAGAACCCCTTCCCCAGCCTTGTTAATTACTCTACTATCCCTGTATCTCTGAATGGTGTTCACTATTCACAACTAGCAACATTTACGCAATATGCACACGTACAATGCTGAGCTGAGTGCTCACTAAAGAGAACAGAGTGGGCACCGTCTTCTAAAGCCTCCCATCTGACCTGGCCAATGAAGCTCTTTAAGAAATTATCACTGTTCCTGTACCAATAAACATGAAGATGGCCCAGGACTGTGCCACGTTTCCTTCTGTTATACATCAGACAGCCATGAATTGGAGCTGACTCAATGGCAACTAACAGGAACAATGACAACAACAACTGTTTGAAAGGTGAGAGAGAAGCAGACACGCATACGCTACTCCTCTTCCCTTTCAGAAACACAGGGAACGAGGGAGGGATAGAAGGAAAGCAATCAAAGACAATCTTTATTATAATCTTTTTGGCTGTTTTAATACAACTAGGTGCCTGCAAAGTTCTTAGCCACCATTTTTATCATTTCTTCTTTACAATATTATTAAATGGCAGGCACTATTAAGTTTTTTTTTTTAATTTTGAAGACAAGAAAGAAATGCTACAGTTATGATTCAGCTTTGCAACAATGTGGAATAAACATAAATAAATGTGTGGCATAATAGCCAAAATGAACGTTCTTTGTTTATAGAACATTTTTCTTCCTGCTTACATCTTAGAGGGTTTTTCTTAGTGGAATTACAACAGTGTTTCTTTTTTAGTTAACACATTGAAGCCATCAGTAATAATTACTGCTACAGTCAGAGGCAAGTAAATATCCTTTATTATGTCATAAATTACATAGAGTTAGCGCATAACTCAAAATCTTTTAAAAAAGTAGGAAAAAGTAAAATACCTGGATAGTTACATTACAATGTGCCCCTGTGTCCACTGCACACATATCACCTGGTGGCATGATCTTTGAAGCCAAGTCATGAGTATAGATGGCCACCCCAATGCAGAACTTAAGACTGTAGCGAGGCCACCCTATTCACATATGTCAGGGCCTTATTAATCAAGAATGGGAGATATGAAGAGCTTTTTAGGGAAGTAAAAAATAAAGTTTCAGATAAAACTTATTTCCTCGGTTGGGAACTAGCCAGTACAGTAGGTTTCGTTGTGCCTCAACATCCAGAATATGGGCAGAATAAGGAAAAGTTTAGATTCTAGGTGATTACTAAAAGCTTATTTTCTAGAGTGTGTCTAAAACAACCTACTTTGATCCAAAAATCTTGGAAGGGGCTCTTAACAGCTTTTCCCATTTTATTTCATTGGCAATCTTTGGTGTTATCAAACCCCTTGATAGTTTACACTATTACAAATAACGTCATCGATGATGACTAACATTTGTCATTCATGATAGGGGAAACACTCATTCTCATGCCATGTTTCCATGTGGATATGCATAAATTAGAGGTCCACTCCAAGCCCCTCCCTGCCCCTCCTCACTTCTCTCAGGTGAGGAGGGAGTTATCTGATTAGTCCAAACCCATTGCAGTATAGTCGATTCCGGCCGATAAGACTGAGTAGAACTGCCCTACAGGGCTTCCAAGACTGTAATCTTTACAGAAGCAGACTCTCATATCTTTCTCCCTTGGAGAAATCACTGAGCTTTCAATTAGCAGCCCAACGTTTAGTTAGGAAAAACTAGGTGTGCATAGCTCAGTCCCTTCTGGGTTCTCTTTTGGGGGAGGCAGCCTGTGTTCAGGAGACAGACATTTTCTGCCCCTCAATAAGGGAAGTTTTCAAGGGGCAAATGTCTAGAGGAGAAGCTTGTAACTGTGCCCATCCAATGGCCTGGGTGTGTAAATTTGTCAAATTCAGGGGTGAGGCATTCTTGAGTCCACCTGCCCACTACCTAGGTGAGTTATAGTGCTGACATTTTGATCATCTCTTGCATCTGTCTGTCAATTTAGGCTTGGAAGGAAGGGGTGTAATGAACTGACCCCCAAAACCCCAACAATCTGAAACAAATACGTAGTTATTTCTTTTTGGCAACATCTAAAATATATCATATATATATATATATACACTTAGATATTTTATAAAATATATTTTCCCCATTATGACAGCTTACATTGGTATTTAAATGAGACTGAATGAGTTCAATCTTTTGCCAAACACTTAAGGAGTAAGAAAGCAACTGCTTAACCAGCTTACCGTCTGTTCTTTACTTTTGTCAACTGCCCACAAGGGGGCACCGCTTTCTTAACCTATGAGCTAAGCACCAACATTAAAATGCTCCGGAGTAGAAACCTGAAATGAACAAACTGCGGCATTTACCTGGAAATTGTTGTATTTGTACAGGGTTCCTCCAGTGAGCTGAGGAACAAGACCCAAAGAGGCCACATCCACGTACTGACTAGGAAAGAGGAAGAGAGTCACAGAGCAGCTGTGAGCCACGCAGTCCTTGGCCAGAGATTCATAGACATTTGTCTGGGGCTGGAAAAGAATCTGAAGAAAAAGACACAGAAGAGGAGGGAAAAGTTACAAAAATGTTTTTGGTTTAAAAATTTAAATTTCTCTTGAATTCTCAATGATTTATTAAAATGAAAACATATTTCTTATTCCAGGAGATTGAACTGGGCTCAAGAAATGGGTTGTGGTAATCATCAATACCCAGCCTGTGGCAGGGTAAAACATATTTGATCGCTAAACAACCCTAAGGAAGCTGATATTGCTATCCTGGCTTTTACAGAACTAGATGAAGTTCAGGAAGTTAGTAACTTGTGTGGTGTCATGCAGCCAGTAATCCAGCGCCTACATCCATACCCTATCCTTCTCACCGACTTTCTCCCACTGCTACCCTGTCAGACGGTTTGAGCAAAGAAATGTTGTGAGCAACAGGAAGCTCTAGTTCACACTCAGGCCTCTGTCTCAAGGGCATTTGTCATATGGTGGCGTCTACACACTCTCTCTACCGTTTATCTTTTTTTTTTGTATCTTCTCCCACTTCTTCTAGTTCTATAACAGTCTTATCGTCACTCAGTTACCCTTATACAGACTGTACATGAAGAAGGTTTGCAGCCTTATTTTAATGCAAATATTTTTAGACGTTAATTTTTCTAGGAATATAAAATTTCTTAAATAATTTGCAATTCAAAATATTCCTGTAATATACAAAGTCCTCGACTTACACATTAGATTTAGGTTCTTTTCCCTGCCTCCTCACCCCCACCTTCTTAAACAGAGACATAGTCTCTTTCTTTACTCCCTTTTAACGGCTGACACTTGGATGCCTCAAAGGGAGAACTGTATACAAAGTACCTTTTCTTTGTCCGTGTTAACCAGCTTTTTGTCATCTCTGTTTCTGAGCTTCCCTGGTGCTTCCGCAGTTGGCAAGGAGGAATGGAAGAGGAACAGCTTCCCAGGACAGTCCGCTGCCTAAAATAAATCACAGCAAATACCTTGTGTGGGAAGGTTGTATTTTAATGGAATCAGAAAATAAATGAAAAAGTACCTCCTACAAGACAGGTACTATATTTATCTCATTTAATCCTCACAGTAACCTTTGTGTCCTTGGGCAGGTACAATTCTCTCCATCTATACACAGAAAAACTGAGGCTTAGAGGGGATAAGTAATTTGCCTAAAATCATGCAAGTTGTAAATGAAAGAGGCAGTATTTAAACATAGGTCTGTATACCATGATACTTTAAAAAACTACTAAAATTATGTGTTACAGTCAAATTACTTTCTTGTTTAGCCCACAATATAGTCTTTAAGGATGAGGCAAATCCTGTAAAACAAAACTTGATAATAGAATTCCCAGGATCATGATGCAATAAACCCAAACCCATTACCATCAGGTCAATGCCCACTCATAGAGACTCTAAAGGATAGAACGGAACTGCCCCACAGGGTTTTCAATCCTGTAAATCTTTACAGGAGCAGACTGCCACATCCTTCTCCTTAGGAAGCAGCTGGTGAGTTCAAACTGCCAACTTTCTGGTTAGCAGCTGCGTGCTTAACCACTGCACCACCAGGGCTCCTCATGAGGCAATAAAAAAACCTGTTGCTGTCGACTCCCTTCTAACTCATAGAGACCCTATAGGACAGAGTAGAACTGTCCCATACGGTTTCCAAGGAGCACCTGGTGGATTCAAACTGCTGACCTTTTGGTCAATAGCCATAGTACTTAAGTGCTACACCACCAGAGTTTCCCATCATGCAACAGGAGCTCTTAATTCAACCCTTGAGTAAACCTAAAATCGTGTTTCAAAGAAGAATGCACAAGAACGTGAAGGTGCTGTGGCAACAGTAGACACCAGGAACCAGCTATCAGGCATGCTGATAAACAGAAAAACGTGTGACTGAGACTATATACCTATAGTTCCTGGGAAGTAACAGAAGATTTCAGGCTCCATGAAAGTCAATTCAGCATTAAGAATAGTTAACATCTTATTTAAGGAACTAAGAAGTAACCTACCAAGCAAAATTTGCTGAAATTAAATGTGATTCACTATATTAACCCACTCCCCAATCTCTCCTTTTTCCAATCCACCCTGCACACTGGTGCCAGAGTGCTCTCTGAAATAAAGACAAGTGTTGTGACCATGTGGCTTTTCTCCTCAAGAATCCAGAAGACTTCCTGTTACAGGATAAGGTCTACAATCTTTCATCTGCATGGGAGCATGGGAGGGGAAGAAGAAATGATGTGAGTTGCTACCTACATTTGCCCTGTGCAGCTCCATGCAAGGCCCTTCACGCAGGTTTTCTTACTTAACCTTGGGAGGCATGGTAATAGTGTCTGTATTTTAAGCATGGGAAAACTGAGGCTCACATCACCAGAGTAACCCAGGTCACATAGCCAACCTTCAGGTTAGCAGCCAAACAGGAAAAATAAAGCCTACTTAAAGTAATAGTTGAGAAAATTAAAATAACCCAGTGCATGACATAAATCATAATTACACACACTGAACTGCCTTGTTAATATTACCTGTGGAGTAGCACTCTGAAGGAAAAAAATCAGGGTCCATGAAAAAAATAATGTTTGATATTAAAAAAAAATCAAGTAGCCATATTATTTTTCTTTGTAACAAAACCAAACCCATTGCTGTTGAGTTCTGACTCATAGCAACCCTACAGGACAGAGCAGAACTGCCCCATAGGATTTCCAAGGAGTGGCTGGTGGATTCCAACGGCCGACCTTTTGGTTAGCCGTCAAGCTCTTAACCATTGTGCCACCAGGGCTCTTTTCCTTGTAAAGTGGTTAATTTTAGACCCAGTTATTTAATAACATACTTACAAGATTTCTTATGAATAGCAAATTACTAAAATACTAGAAAAAGCATTTATGGTATTATATTCTTTATTTCTCTACAAAATTTACGGTTTTGACCAAAATCTGACTATGCCTACAGGCATGTATCACATAGAATTAGGTGAATGACTTATGTCACTCTTATTACGGCAGAAAACAGGTGGAGAAAGGCTAGTCTGGAGAACTCTAAATGTTCAGAATTCAGCTCCGATGCCCCTTTCTCTGAGGGCACGCTGTCAAAGCTTTCAGCAGAGCTGGTGCCTCCGCCTCTATGTCCTCGGTCTGCTTTGTAGGTAAGACTATTCTAGAATTTATGACACTGTATTCTACTGTCTTCTCCTCTAACTCAAAGCCTCCCTGTAAAAAGAGGGACCTTGTTTTTCCACATAATGTTATTCTAACCCCCCGTCAGGTGTAGGGTCTTTCACTCTACAACACCAGTTGAAGTAGAGTCGAATCAATTCATGGCAACCCCTTGTGTGTCAGGGTAGAACTGTGCTCCGTTAGGTTTTCAGTGGCTGATTCTGGGGAACATCATCAGGCCTTTCTTCTGAGGCTCCTCTGGGTGAACTCAAACCGCCAACCTTGCAGTTAGCGGCCAAACACGTTAATCGTTTGCCCCTATTGGTGCCCCACAAACGTTTGTGGAATGAACGTTGTTGTGATGCATTACTTTGAAATCAAATTTAGATACATATTGTGAGCGCCTTAAAGATAAATCCTCCCCAACTGGTGATATTTTTTAAGCTTAACCACTGAAAGTCATTTCCCTCCGACTTTTTGTCAAATGCTTACTCCAAATTGTATTTTATCTGGTTTTATGGTGGAAGCAATAACTTAGAAAACTGTTCTTCGGCCAAGATAAAAGACAATGCCAGTAATTCCCATAGAGTTGAGTTATGAGTGTCATAGTTTGAAAGAGATACAGATATTGAAATGCTATGTGGGAAAAAAGCTAGAGTATAAGATGCTGTGAACATGTAAGCATTAATAACCCAAAATGGTCTATCAATAGTTGGGTATTCCAAGAACTTTCTACACAGTCCCTGTTTATCTTTGTGACAAATTAGCACATGATTTTTTGTTAGTTTTTATCTGCTCTGTTTGCTTCAAGGAGTTTACTACTACTAATTATATATTAGATTTTACTTGGCATCTATCTGATTCAAAAGTAAAGCTATAATTCAAACGAGGGAGTCCAGTTCTAAAATGTTTTTACTTGGACACACAATAAGAAAACTTTCACTTTGATGTTCTTTCAGTTTCTACAGTCTGACCACAGAGGGTGGGAACCTCATCGCTGGCCCTCTGTGTAGAATATCCTGAGCTATCTGGCTGACCAGCCACAACCCTGGGCTATCCAAAGTCACTCTCTGCCCTCCTCCCTCTTCAGAGTACAAGCACTCAACATTCCATTATGCCCTGTATTACAAAGTTACATCTCTTCCACCACACTGTAAGCAACTTAGGAGCAGGGGCAGTAGTCCCTACATTGTCTTACAAAATGTTGTTGCTGTCAGCTGCCGTTGAATCACCCTGACTCATGGCAATCCCATGCCCAATAAAATGACATGTTGCCTGGTCCTGTACCATTCCTATAATCAATTGCAGATCGAACTTTTGTGAGCCATAGGGTTTTCGTTGGCCAATTTTTGAAGGTAGACTGCCAGGCCTTTCTTCCTAGTCCATCTTAGTCTGGAAGATGAAACCTGTTCAGCATCATAACAACAGGAAAGCCTCCATTGACAGACAGGTGGTGGCTGTGCAAGAGGTGCACTGGCTGGAACTGAATCTGGGTCTCCCACATGGAAGCTGAGAATTCTACCACTGAACCACAACTGCCGCCCTTTAGGCATTTAAAAAATCCTTACTGATTGAAAGAACGAATGAATGAATGAAGTGGCCTTTTCAATATTTAGATAACCTGTTGCCATCAAGTTGATTTCGACTCATAGTGACCCTAAAAAACAGAGTAGAACTGCTCCGTGGGGTTTCCAAAGCTGCAATCTTTATGGGAGGAGGCTGCTACATCTTTCTCCCACACAGTCTCTAGTGAATTTGAACCGCTGACCTTCTGGTTAAAAACAGAGTGCTTAACCACTGTGCTACGAGATACTACCCAGAAAATTCTCAAAAATGTTAGCTATTAGCCTAATGATACCTTCAGGCAAAAAAAAAATTACTATTCTCGTATATATGTTACACAAATTTAAATTTGACTGAATTTTACCCACATAGGTCTTGAAAAGATAATGAGATAATGTGACTGCCAGGAGTAGTTAAACAATCATACACACATCCAACAGCTGCACACACACACACACACACACACACACACACAATTTTATTCTATTTGGAAACATTTTTTTCTTTGTCCAAATTAGGTAAAGTTGCTATCAGGCACAAAACGTAAACTGCAGATAAGCTCCAATTATATTTACACTGCAGCAGTTTCTCCTCTTATACAATGAATTATATCCTTCTAGAATTTTCCTGACAGATCCAGGAGAATCTTTTTCATTAATTTGTGTTCATATTAACAATCTATTTACAAAATAAGTTTTGAGGAAACTTTATGGTTAAAGGCACACATGAAGTAGAACTACTAAGGCAAATATAAAAGAGCTAAAAATCAGGGAAAGGAAATAATTATATTGGAAAATCTACCCCAAGTATTATTAGCACTTTTCTTGGTAGTTAAGGTTAAAAGGGACATTATGAGTAGGAATGGTTATAAAAAGTAACCCTAGGAAATCAGTAAATGACTTTTTCTACATTTAAGAAATAGAATAACGTAATGATGTCTTCACTTAACTTTCTGCAAAAGAAAAGTTTTCTTCATAAAGTTGTTTCTTACTTTAACCATTAATCAAAAGCATAGGGCAAGAAGTTAAATCATCGTTAAGGCAACATTCCTACAGCAAAAGGAACCTATCAAGTTGTACAGATCAGGTTTGCAATTTTCTGGTGAATTAACTTAATGTAAAGACTCCAGAAGGAATTATGATTCTTCATGCTAGTAGATTCTAAATATAGATAATCATTCAAATAGATTGGAGAGCTCTAAAAATACAGATTTTTAGCCTCATGCAAGACTTCATGAATCAGAACCTTTGGAAGTAGGGCCAGAAATCTGTGTTTTTAAAAAGCACCTGCCTCTCAACAAGTGATTCTATGATTGGTCAACTGGGAAACTAAACCAGTTCCCATCCGGTTGATTCTGACTCATGGCGACCCCTGTGTGTCAGAGTTGAACTGTGTTCCATAGTTTTCAATGGCTGTTTTTTCAGAAGTAGACCGACAGGCCTTTGTTCCTCTGCGTGGACTTGAACTTCCAACCTTTCAGTTAGTACTGGAGGACATTAGCCATTTGCACCACCTAGGGACTCCGATAGTGGAACTACCACCATACTTACCCTTCTGAAGCAGTGGTACAGCCTTTAGCTTCTGTATGAAGATTGGTGTTGGGGAGAACCAATGTTTATTCTGCCAGCAAATATGTGATACCAACTGCCATTGACATTATGTCCAAAAGTGTCATTTTATAAATATAACTCCCTATTTTGGTCTGAATTGACTCAATGGCAATGGGTAGTTTTTATAAAGACATTTCTTTTTTTATCTTTTATAAAGATAGCTTGTTCTTCTTTATAAGAATAATACTAGTCATTAACTTTCATACTTACAAACTTTGACGCTTTTGAGTTACTACATTGAATATTATTTTCACCCCATTTTTTAAACTTCACTGTAAAATTACACATTACTCTAACATAAAAATGCAAATATACCAAAAAGTAACATGCAAAAAGACATTAATATATACTGGCTGAAATGTACTGGACCCTGGTGAATGGTTGTCCAAGAGCTGATTGCTGTAGTCCTCGTGGTGCGTGAGCAAACTTGAAGAACAGTTGGTTACTAAGAACACAGTGGTTTTTCAGTAATGTATCATAATTAATATCACATTCATACTCACAGAATGTATGTACACAGATTTGTTTCACATATTTTTTTTTTTTTTCAAAGCTGTCGAGCAGCCTGTAGACCTCTTGTGGACAGCCAATGTGAAAAGCCCAGTGCTATAAGATAGCACTCTTCCCTTTCAGGAATGAAGTAAGGAGTCCAGCTGGGCCTCTGCACTATGGTCCACTGGAAGCCATTTCTGTACTCTTCTTTGCACTTCACTATTTTAGCTTACGAATAGCCACTCATCCTTCCTCTCAGGCAGATAATTTTTATGTTTCTTTAAATTATCAGGACATGAATACAGTATTATTCCCAGTCCTAACTTCTTAGAACAGAAAGAATTCTAGGGTCATAGAGAAATTTTACATACTGATTTCTAAATCTCTTACTGGAAGAGAGAACAACAAAAACTTTTCAAATTGAACTAGAAGGCATTTGTGTTTAGTAAAATGGAACAAAACAGGCATTTCAAGTCCTTCTGTAACTGGGTAAGCCCTAAAATCCCTGAATCACTTTATGACATAAATTAATTTTTAAAAGATACGTTAAATTAATGTGTATTTCAACACTTTTTGAGGGACATCCACAATAGTCTCTGACTCAAGGAGATCAAAAAACCAATTTCATATGGAAGGGAAAGAAGCCCCGGAGAAGCAAAGCACTACTGAAAAAGAAGAAGAAAGTGGGAGGCCTCACTTTACCTGACTTCAGAACCTATTATACAGCCACAGTAGTCAAAACAGCCTGGTACTGGTACAACAACAGGCACATAGACCAATGGAACAGAATTGAGAACCCAGACATAGATCCATCCACATATGAGCAGCTGATATTTGACAAAGGACCAGGGTCAATTAATTGGGGAAAAGATAGCCTTTTTAACAAATGGTGCTGGCATAACTGGATATTCATTTGCAAAAAAATGAAACAGGACCCATACCTCACACCATGCACAAAAACTAACTCCAAGTGGATCAAAGACCTAAACATAAAGACTAAAACGATAAAGATCATGGAAGAAAAAATTGGGAGAACCCTAGGAGCCCTAATACAAGGCATAAACAAAATACAAAACTACCAAAAATGATGAAGAGAAACCCGATAACTGGGAGCTCCTAAAAATCAAACACCTATGCTCATCTAAAGACTTCTCCAAAAGAGTAAAAAGACCACCTACAGATTGGGAAAGAATTTTCAGCTATGACATCTCCGACCAGCGCCTGATCTCTAAAATCTACATGATTCTGTCAAAACTCAACCACAAAAAGACAAACAACCCAATCAAGAAGTGGGCAAAGGATATGAACACACATTTCACTAAAGAAGATATTCAGGCAGCCAACAGATACATGAGAAAATGCTCTCGATCATTAGCCATTAGAGAAATGCAAATTAAAACTACGATGAGATTCCATCTCACACCAGCAAGGCTGGCATTAATCCAAAAAACACAAAATAATAAATGTTGGAGAGGCTGCGGAGAGATTGGAACTCTCATGCACTGCTGGTGGGAATGTAAAATGGTACAACCACTTTGGAAATCTATCTGGCGTTATCTTAAACAGTTAGAAATAGAACTACCATACAACTCAGAAATCCCACTCCTGGGAATATACCCTAGAGATACAAGAGCCTTCATACAAACAGATATATGCACACCCATGTTTATTGCAGCTCTGTATACAATAGCAAAAAGTTGGAAGCAACCAAGGTGTCCATCAACGGATGAATGGGTAAATAAATTGTGGTATATTCACACAATGGAATACTACGCATCGATAAAGAACAGTGACGAATCTGTGAAACATTTCATAACATGGAGGAACCTGGAAGGCATTATGCTGAGCGAAATTAGTCAGAGGCAAAAGGACAAATATTGTATAAGACCACTATTATAAGATCTTGAGAAATAGTAAACCTGAGAAGAACACATACTTTTGTGGTTACGAGGCGGGGAGGGAGGGAGGGTGGGAGAGGGTTTTTTATTGATTAATCAGTAGATAAGAACTGCTTTAGGTGAAGGGAAAGACAATACTCAATACATGGAAGGTCAGCTCAATTGCACTGGACCAAAAGCAAAGAAGTTTCCGGGATAAAATGAATGCTTCAAAGGTCAGCGGAGCAAGCACGGGGGTCTGGGGAACATGGTTTGCGGGGACTTCTAAGTCAATTGGCAAAATAATTCTATTATGAAATCATTCTGCATCCCACTTTGAAATGTGGCGTCTGGGGTCTTAAATGCTAACAAGCGGCCATCTAAGATGCCTCAGTTGGTCTCAACCCACCTGGATCAAAGGAAAATGAAGAACACCAAGGCCACACGACAACTAAGAGCCCAAGAGACAGAAAGGGCCACATGAACCAGAGACCTACATCATCCTGAGACCAGAAGAACTAGTTGGTGCCCAGCCACAATCGATGACTGCCCTGACAGGGAGCACAGCAGAGGACCCCTCAGGGAGCAGGAGATCAGTGGGATACAGACCCCAAATTCTCATAAAAAGACCAAACTTAATGGTCTGACTGAGACTAGAGGAATCCTGGTGGCCATGGTCCCCAGACCTTCTGTTGGCACAGGACAGGAACCATCCCCAAAGACAACTCATCAGACATGAAAGGGACTGGTCAGCGGGTGGGAGAGAGACGCTGATGAAGAGTGAGCTAATTATATCAGGTGGACACTTGAGAGTGTGTTGGCAACTCTTGTCTGGAGGGGGGATGGGAGGATAGAGAGAGAGGGAAGCCGGCAAAATTGTCAAGAAAGGAGAGACTGAAAGGGCTGACTCAAGAGGGGGAGAGCAAGTGGGAGTAGGGAGTGAGATGTGTGTAAACTTATATGTGACAGACTGATTGGATTTGTAAACGTTCACTTGAAGCTTAATAAAAGTTATAAAAGAAAAAAAAGCCCAGGCAAAATTACTCTACTAGAACCAAACCCTGAGGTTGAACATAATTTATGTGCAAGTGTTTCCTAAGCTCAGCTCTGTACTATTGTTGCCGTTCGTTATTATCATTATTACTAGCCACTTTATTTTCAAAGTAAATTTAAATTTAACATTAATAAAATTTAAAAATTAATTTCAGGAAGTAGCTGCCAGGGCCAAAGTGGTTTGCTTCTTGTGCTTAGGTATTAATGATTAAGTACTTTTAAACCATTTTGCCTTCTTCAGGATGACTTTCTTTAGTATTATGAAGATGATCAGAGTCGTTTGGGCTCAGTTTCTCGACAGGAGACAGGGACAACCTCGTGTCTACTTCTGGCATTAGGCGAAGCCCCATGTAGTAGTCACATCTCTGTCACTGGCTGTCACGAGACCTTGCCCTTGCATGTTTGAAAGCCCCAAGGAAGCAGAGGGTGATCTGGGAATTTTTTTCTTCACCAAATCTAGTGGCTCAGATATTGCTGAACTAATTTTAAAATAAATCACATAAAGTTCATATAAAAGCCTAAGGGAGGAGCTAAACTGGAAATCCTGACAAAATTAGTTACTTAGAGCTAATAATACTGGAATGTAAATCCTGGGAGCAATTGGTGGTTTTGGCCATTTCCTCCTGCGATTTGTGGGCAAATCTGAAATAGCTTTTAGCAACCTACATGTTTTAATGAAAGCTGTATTTCCCTTTACAGAAGAACTTGCCTTTTTTTTTTTTTTTTGGTCCATTTGTTTTTTAAAAATTTCTTAAATTTCTTAACTAGTAATTAGAGATGCTTCTTCTCACCTTCAGTGCTTCCATACCAGCCTGGATGACAGGAGCAAAGACAGTCTCATTTTCATTGGAGTCTGCAAACATCTCTGGAATCTGGTCCAATAAACTGTAAGAAATTAGTGAGCAAAAGGTTTTAAATGTTTAGCATATTTGTAATAAGCTTCAAGCTTAAACACATATGGCATTTACTCTGTACCCAACACCTAGCGGTGAATTTCACAGGCCATTCCTCAGGGAAAGAACGTTTGATATCCTGGCTTGGTTTGACACCAATATTTATGGCTTGGTTGGAACATCTGCAAAACCACATCCTTTGTAGATATTTCTGTATTTGCTATATTACTGATCTCTTAGACTATCAATTCTTGGAACAGTGGTTGTATCTTGAGTTATTATAATTATCATTGAATAAACTGATCCACAGGCAGGAAATACTTTTCCTAAGGTACCTCACATTACCTTTCCAGCAAAAAAAAAAAAAAAAAAAGGAGAAAAGATTGATAGGACTGAGGGTGAGTATAAAAATCCTTCCTTTTAGATACTGTTCTATCTTAAAAAGAGAACAGTTGCTAGTGAGTCAGTTCCTACTCATGGCGACCCCGTGTGTGTCAGAGTAGAACTGTGCTCCACAGGGTTTTCATGGCTGATTTTTTGGAAGCAGATCACCAGGCCTTTCTTCAGAGGCACCTCTGGGTGGGCTCAAGCCTCCAAACTTTTAGTCAGTAGCTGAACACCTTAAGTCCCACTCAGGGACTTCTAAAAACAGACAGGCCTAATAAAAGTAACAGAGTTTTAAAATCCAACTGTAAAATTCCCTTGGCATTGACAAACAAAACAATGTGTGATTAAATCAAAACATGTTGCAAATAAAAATAGACATCTGATTTCTATTTAAATTATAAAACAATATTTACTTGTGAATCACAGATTGGGATTCTTGATAGTTGACAAGGAAACCATCTAACAAAGGAACAAAGACTTCTCCAACATCAGTCACCACCATCATCTGAGGCTGGGCCAAATTGCTCTTTACATTAAAGAAATGGAGAACTTTATTATATGTGATAAAGCCAACTCGAATCGCTGAAGTCTCTTCTTGCTCTTCCCTATGAGGAAAAAAAAAAAAAGTAGTTTAGGTCCTTTTTAAAGTTTATAATGAGAGGGGAGTTGCTATTTGAAATTCAGTAAGTGCACCTTTTATAAAATATATGGAAATCATGTTTAAAGTTTTTGTCTTAATTTCTATTATGAAATGCAAATGACAACGGCAGAGGGCGGGGCAGAGGGATTATTGTGCTATCACAAAAATAAGCAAGTTGACAAAGTAAAACAAATTCTTAAAATTCTAAGTAAAAAAAATGAAATAAATATTATGAAAATATTTGCTCATATATCTTTAATATATTTACTCTCAAGCCATAGCAAACTACAAGGGTTTAGTTATTTATCTTTTTTCGAACAAGCTAGGCTTAATTACATTCTTTATAAACAAAGCTCCCTCAGGAGTCACCAGAAGGTCAGAAGAACAAATGGAATATCTGAAGCCAGAGAAAGGCACACTCAGATTACTAACAGGACAGCTATTTTTATCAAGAAAGGACTCGCTCTGCCTGTATAATTTTTTTCTTACACATCCTAAGAGAAGTTCAATAGAAAATGGCCTAGATTTTGAGAACTACAGGCTGTAAAAATATGTAAGTACATAAAACAAATCAAAATTATTAACTGATGATAAAATTCTTATTAGGTAACCATTTGTGATTCTCATGGCTAGGCAATAAAAATAATAAAAGCTCCAAATTAAAACAAAAAGTAGTTTTTTTTTTTTTTTTTAAGATTCCAAGGTCTTAATCTTTCTGAAAGGATTAATAAAGGCATAAATGTTTTCAATCCAGTTTATACTAAGTATGTTCAGAATTAGTGGACTAAACGCTAGTTATATGTTTACCAGAGTGCATTACACTGTTATTCTTTCTCTCTCTACAAAAATAAAACACCTAGACACTACTGATACTCTAATTTTCAGTAGTGGATATAAGTGCTTAATGGTTAAACGGAAGCCACGAAAGAAACAGGCCATTTTCTTTGCCCTTAGATGATGTTTTTTTTAGATGATAGTAAAACTTACTTTGCTTAGGGGATAACTTTTTTAAAAAAAAAAGAACCTGGTTTGCCCACTTTCTAAATTTTGCACATGGCACAAGAGTTAGTTGAGTACAAGAGAAAGGAAAAGGGAAGTATCTAGATGAAAGTATCTGAAGTTCAAATTGCTGATTCCACTGCAGGTTTGCCAATTTCTTTGATGTTTCAGCACAGTATGGCTGGCAAAGTATTGACTTTAAGCCTGTTTTATGTCTTCTCTACTTCCTTTGTTAACTGAGGGCATTGGTTCTTCATTGTGGCCTTGACAAATGCGGGGGGTGGGGGGGCAATTTAAATAGATCCTCATAATGCTTTCCAAAACCACTTTGTAAATGTTTATATTCTAAAATCTCATGCAAAGTTTTCAGAAGTGGGAATTCTCATCCTCTGAAGACAGACAGACAGACAGACAGACAGAAACACACCCCTCAGTATCCTAAGCTGTATGATTCCATGTAACAAACCACTACATCCATGCGTTCTCCTTCCTCTCCCTATTTATGAAAACCTTACTCTTCAAGACCAAGCACAAATCTTTGCTCTTCTGTGAAACCTTCTCTGATGCTATCTACCAGAAGTTATTTCCTCTTCTCAATGCCTATAAATCATTCTCATTTGGCTCTTAGCATATAATGTCTTTTAGTTAACTCTCCATGAGTCCTTGGCTATAAGCCAATAAAAGACAGGACCACGTCTTATGCTCTCTGCTCCCCACAGAGTCTAGTAAAATCTGGGGAGATAGAGGTTTTGTTCATGATTACTATGATGATGAAACACTGTATTTGGGATGGGAAGTTACAGCCCAAATTAATAAGCTGATTGTGTGCATCTCTTCCCAATTCCAGTTTAACGCCACCACCATGGTAGGTTAAAATCAGCTAGGATGACAGTACTTGTATCACAGAAATCAGCAAATGCTACAAATCAGGGCTTGATTTATTTATATGAGAGCCAGTCTACCAGCATAGCTCCGGGTATGCTTCCATATCCCAGTAGACTTTCTATTTTATAAGGTGAAAAATGTCTAGCAAGTCATTGAAGACTTTTATTTCCTTTTAATAGTTAATTTAGAGTCAAATAAGGCCAGAGACATAAAAGAAAAACTAGAGAGAAGTATCTGGAATGCTATTTCCCATTGGGTTTGGATGTTTTCAAGTGATGGGAAAGGAGTATCCTGGGATTCATAGGGTTCACTTAAAATCTAAATTAACATTAAAAAAAAA
This sequence comes from Elephas maximus indicus, assembly GCF_024166365.1. Taxonomy (NCBI): domain Eukaryota; kingdom Metazoa; phylum Chordata; class Mammalia; order Proboscidea; family Elephantidae; genus Elephas; species Elephas maximus. The sequence continues at coordinate 30,850,125 of NC_064823.1, read as the reverse complement.
CACTTAATCAGAACATCTCATATTATTGCAAAATATCAGTACTTGTCTCTATGGGAGCTTTTTTTTTTTTTTTAATTTGAGAAACAAAGAACCGTCTTTAAGTTTTCAACAGTGTAACTGTCTCATTAAATCATATCCAGAAGAAAAAAGCTAAGTCTCAGCCTCTCCTTCATATTAATTCTTTACAAGTTTTGTGAAGGTACTTTAGGGCTATCATAAAGAACAATACATTTTTTGTACCTCCTGCTTTTCAATTACCCTCTTCCCTAAACACTTGCCCCCATTATTTTAATGGAATGAAAAGTTGGGATATACAATCTGATAGAGTAGGTCTGAAGATGCTAGCAACTAGATGAACTAGAATATTTCAAAATCATGCACTCTGAACATTTTATCTACAATGGAATTAAAAACAAAAAGCCCCAAGAACTTGACCTGCACAACAGGTAAGACACTTCAAATCTCATTTTTCCTGTTCTAGAGAAATCAGCCTGAAAAGTCCAGCAACTTGGCAAGACCTAAGACATATATTCAAAGCTAAATAATGAAGAATGAGGCCTTTCCTTTTCAAAAGATTAGCTAAGAAATGAGCATGTCTTAGACATTTATCAGCAAGACTTAAGGCTGTGTTTAAAAAGGCTATGTAGCATATTATCTGCTTCAGTTCAAAGAGGTAAATAAGACAGATGGCAATCTTACCATAAAAAATACAAGGTTACAAACAGACATGACCCTAAATAAATTTCAGGGGAGGAAAAAAAAAACAAAAACAAATTTGTTTTAAAAGATAAAGGGCATTTTAACTTGAATAAAAACTTTTGAGATTATTTGAAAAGCGTAAGGAAATAACCAGCAGTATCCTTTTATTTTTTTCTCCTATCCTTTGCCACAATCACACATCTGCTCCAACTGGATGTAAAAGTTATAATGAGACCTGTCCTAGTCATCTAGTGCTGCCATAACAGAAACACCACAAGTTATCGCTTTAATAAAGAAATTTATTCTTTCACAGTCTAGGAGGCTAGAAGTCTAAATTCAAGATGTCAGCTCCAGGGGAAGGCCTTCTCTCTGTTGGCTCTGGGGGAAGGTCCTTGTCATCAATCTTTCCTGGTCAAGGAGCTTCTGAGCGCTGGGACCCTGGGTCCAAAGGACGTGCTATTCTCCTGGTTCTTGTTTCTTAGTGGTACTAGGTCCCCTGTCTCTCTGCTTGCTTCTCTCTTTTACATCTCAAAAGAGATTGACTTAAATAAAACATGACCTAATCTGCAGGTTCAGTCCTGTATCATTAACATAACTGCCTCTAACCCTGCCTCATTAACATCAGAGAGGCAGGATTTAGAACATATAGTAAAATCACATCAGATGACCAAATGGTGGACAATCACACAATGCCCAGAAATTGTGGCCTAGCCTAGCTGACAAGTATTTTGGGGGCATACGATTCAATCTGTGACAAGACCTAAGGGAAGTGTGTGATCTCATAACTTATATCAATAGTTTATAAACTTCATATCACTCCTGTGTTGTAAAGGAACAAAGGGTTGGTGAAGTAACTGTCTATGAAAACAGGTTAGTGTAATTTGAACCAACTCGAGAAAGAGAATGGAAAGCGAGGGAGGTCATTTCCAGAAGTTAGTTTTCTTTCATACTAACCAAGTTCAAATTCCAGATTTAGAATTTGTTAAGGATTAAATTATGTCCTCTAAAAAGACATGAAGTCGTAACCCCTGGTACCTGTGAACATGACCCTGTTTAGAAACTGGGTCTTTGAAGATGTTATCGCTAAATCAATTGAGTTCATACTGGAGTAGCGTGGGCCCTAATCCACTCTGAGTGACTCCTTATAAAAGAACAGGAGAAACACAGAGACAGAGAAAACATGGTGATGTGATGATCTGAGTTATGCTGTAGCTGTAAACCAAGGAACATCTGGGACTACTAGAAGCTGAGAGACAGGAACAGATCCTCCTCTTAGAGCGTTCAGAGACAACATGGCCCTGCTGACACCCTGAATTTAGACTACTAGCCTTGAGAACTATGAGACAATACATTCTGTAGTTGAAAGCCACCCACTTTGTAGTATTTATTATGGCAGCTCTAAGAAACTAACACAGAACTAAACAGCCCTATGAAGGAGTGCTATTATTTAAAAAAAAAAAAAAAAAGCATAACCAGTGAAAATCCCATATTTCTCAAAGTTCCTCCCAAAGAATCGAGTGAGAGAAGCTATAAAAAAAAAAAAAAAAAAATCGAGTGAGAGAAGCTATAGGCACAAACAATTCTGCAGACATTAGATGACTTTCTTATGCCATGGTATTCAACTTGGTCCTGGCTCATTCTTTATTTTAGAATTCAGTTTGAAATCACCTCAGTGTTTTTTAAACATCCGCACTGCTTTTCCAAACCATCCTCAAGAATATTATGACTTCGGTTTCACAGATACAAACAAAATGACTCCTGGGAGGTCCAGAGTTCATGCGTCTGAGCCTCGCATGAAGGAAAGCACCAGTCATGTGTGGAAGGAACACAGAGGAGCTGGTACCCAGACTCACGGAGCTCTCTCTGAAGGCTGAAGACAATGCTTCCTCCCCCAAACATTCCTTTCCAGAACAGTTCAGGGAGCTAGGAAAGGTGTGGCTGATGTGGAGACTGCTGCAGACACTAGGTGACAGATAACATTTTCTAGCCTGTTTTATTTTCTTAAACACGTCTTCCTCTCATGAAGGCAAGCATTTTCACTGCTCCTGAGTCTCCTTACTAGGTGCTTGTCCTCCACCCTAAACAACTAGTTTGTACACTAACATGATTAAAATGGTCATGTTTACAAAATCCCTTTCCTTGCGTGCACTGACCTCTACAATGGCAAGAAAAGTGATGTATCTTGTGCTGTTAAGTTAAAGGACAAAGAGGCAGTAAAGCTGCAAGAGGAACAGACAGTGCACCATATGGGCAGAAGGAAATTTGCCTAAAAGTGACTGCTTTTGCCATAAGACGACAGTTCAGTTTCTAGTACACCTCAAACTCTCCCCAACGCTTTTGAAAATTGAGTAACAGATTTCCAAATCCTTCCGATCACACTGTCGGGATTCTTTTTACAATTTTATAATATATTTAGAATGTTTTTTAATCATAGCTCTATTTTTACCTTTTTTTTTTTTTTGCTTTGCATAAAAGATCACTCTGAGTTTAGGACTCGAAAGAATGGTACTGTTTGATTTGCAAATAATTGCCCAATGTCCTCAATACCAAGAGATATCAATGAGTCATTCAGAACTTGTTTTCTGGCCATCATATCAATTCAACAATATTGTAAAAGTTTTAAAAAGAACAGCAGTTTTCTTACTTTGGAAGTTTTCCCAGCACAGTCTTCAGTTCTTCACATATGAGTTTCACAAGACCATTCTTTATGTTACTATATGAAACATCAATCATGAAGATAAAGGCTGGTGGGTTGGGAGGCTTATTTTTCTATTGGAAAGCAAAAAAAAAAAATATATATATATATAATTAGAAACTGTACATTTCATAATCAAATTAAAACATTCACTAGAAATCCTCGAAGGTCATCAGATTTTTCATTTGATATTTAAGATATAACATCTGTGGCATTGAATCACTTTCTAATACATTCTCTGATGCCATAAAAATGATAAAAGAAGTTGATTATTTTCCAGAGTGTGATCTGGGTTCTATTAAATTAGGTTCACTTTTGTAAAGCTCCAAAGACTTTATTACTGCAATCTGTCCAATGGTCAATACAATATTGTGGCCTGCCTTCCAACACTGCGCCTAGAAAGAAACACAAACTGTGCCAGAGAAAAGTATATACAATAACTAGTTTGTTTTGAAATTACAGCAAAATGTCATTAATTTGGACATTGTTATTTTCAAATCTCTTCCTTTATAAGCTCATTCAGTTTGAAAGATGAAATTATACACTACAATGTAATTGTATACTTTTCCAAAATTGTACCATATTGTTAAAGACTTACCTAACTTCCTACATATTTGCGGTAAAATGGAATGTTAGGTCTCTATTTGTATAAAATAATCAGTATAACATAAAGCAGCTGCTATGAAAATGTTCTGTACTTGTTGGTTCCCTTACTGCCTGATGCTCAAATAGCTCTTAGGATGTGATTCTTCAGTTTGAGTCTTACAAAATATTTAGAAAAGAAAGCCACAAGTAAACAACTTTAGTGACTCACATATAGAATAAAAAATTAAAACTAATTTAATTTTAAACTTTATGATAAATTACAAAAATATCATAAAATTATATTTTAATTAATATAATTATAAAATTGACAACGTCCTTAAATTATATTATTGACTCTTTCTACATCCTTTACAAGGCTAGGTATTAACATTATTCTAATAAAATCATTCATTTGAAATTTTAAAACATTACAGGACTTAAAAATATCATCAATCTGAAAACTCCACCACTTTGCCACATTTATCAAAAGCAGACAAAGAAATGAAGAAACTCTCTAGCTGTCTGTGTGATTCATTTTTATTGCAAATCATTCCTGATTCCCACACCTAATCCAATTCATAACACAGGCCTATGTTGATTTATAACATTGAATAAAAATAACTTATTCTCTCCTAAATTTTGCATTACCAATTCCTCACTACATATTTTCCATATCTCCAGCCTGCACATTTCTACAGGAATGCATAAACTCCTTTCTATGCATAAAAATTAATTCATCCTTCCTGTAAATCCCATTCTCTTTCAACTTCTTTGTCTTTATCAATAATATCACTAGACACCAAGTCAAAGGCCTGGAAACATGGAATTAAATCTGACTGTTCTTTCTCTTTCAGCCACTGATTTTTCTTTCACAAAACCTCTCACAATATTTCACTCCATTCTTACGCTTAACCATCTGAGAGCCTAGCATCTTGTGCCTTGATTAACTGTAATGGCTTCATCATTGGCTTCCTTAACCCATTACACTACCCATGTACTCTGGCTTGCTTTGTCCAGCCAAGTTTAATCTCTTTGACTCTGTTTCCACGTCACACTACTCAAGCTGTTCTCTTAAAGGTCACTGACCTCCTACTCATAAACTATTAGAAAAAAAAAATACCCATTGCCATTGAGTCAATTCTGAGTCATAGTGACCCTATAGGACAGTAGAACAGCCCCAGATGGTTTTCAAGGAGCAGCTGATAGATTCGAACTGCCAACCTTTTGGCTAGCAGCCAAGCTCTTTAACCACTGTGCCGCTAGGACTCCACAAACTATAGTGACTTGAAATAAAATCCATCTCTCATTCTAGATCTCTTTGCAACTTCAGGCACAGCCAACCATCTCACCGTCTTTGCTCCCAGGCCAGAGTAGCATTATTTCTTCTCCCACTTTTCTGACTTCTGCTTTTCCTTTTCTCATCTTTCTCCAAAGGACACTGTGATTGTTAACGTTGTGTGTCAACTTGGCTGGGCCATGATTCTCAGTGGTTTGGTAGTCACAATGTAGTTTGGCAGTCATGTAATGATGTGATGACCCTCATGATGAGATCTGATATAACGTGATCACCTCCATGATGGGATCTGCTGTGAGTAGTCAATCACCTGAAAGGAAGTTTCCTTGGAGGTGTGACCTGCACTCAAACACTTGGGATGTTTCAGCCTCTACAACTGTGTGAGCCATTTCCTTAATATAAATATCTTTCTCTATATATTTATACGTTTTACTAGTTTTGCTTCTCTAGAGAGCCCAGCCTAAGACAGGCACTCTCTTCTAACCTCTCATCACGCTTTCCACCATGGAAATTTCATCCATTTACTAAGTTTTAACCAGTACTTCTATATAGCCAACCAATCAATTGCCGTTAAATCGATTCTGACTCATGGCAACCTCATGTGCTTCAGACAAGGATGGATTAACCAGTAAGCAAGGTATGCATCAGCTTATAATAAAGCAAGCTAGGCATAGGCCTACTTGTATTTCCTTACTAATCTCTAGTACTCAATTTCACATGGGTTTCACCACAAAATAGGTGAATTGTGCATTACAGATTAGTAAGTAAGCACAAGTAAGCCTGTGTGTACTTTGCTTATTGGGTAATCTGTCCCTGGCTTCAGGGTAGAACTGTGTTACACAGGGTTTTCATGGCTATGACCTTTCAGAAGCAGATCTGCATGCAGGCCTTTCTTCCAAGGTGTCTTTGAGTGGATTTGAACTGTCAACTTTTTGGTTAGTAGCTGAGCTCTTAACCATTTGTGCCTCCCAGGGACTCCTAGCACCTCTATATAAGTGACTCAAATTCTCTCCCATCACGGCCTGTTTACTGAGCTTCTAAACAGGAATCCAATGAACACCTCCACATACATATCCTGCCAACCCCTTAGACTCAAAATTTTAAAAGTTAAGACACTATTTCCCCCACTGTACTGGTCTTTTCTATAAGAAACTTACAGAAAACATCATCCTCTAAAATAACCCAGTCTTAAAATTTCATTCTCTCCATAGAATTGTCCATTTCCCTTACCATCCACATCCAGTTAACTGCGAGGCCCTTTGCGGCTCTTCTAGTCCCAGTAACCAAATTCAGTCCCTCGTGTTCTCTTGTCTGGACTACTGCATTGACTTCTAATACCTCCCACTTTCGATCTCTCTCCTCTCATTATACAAACTGCTGTCAGAGTAAACTGTTGGAGGCATAATTCTGATCACAATGCTCCCACCAGTAAGAACTGGAAGTTTGCTGAATGCACTGAGTCTAGCCCACCATGTGACACAAAAAAAAGAGTGCTCAATAACTGTTAATTGACTGAATGAATGAATGCATGGATGGATGGATGGATTAAGGGAAACAACTTTCTTAACTCTAAACTGTCTCATGGTCTTCTGAATTAAATACAAGCTCTTCAATTGTGTGGCATTCAAGACCCTCCATAATATGCACTTAACAAACATGTACAAAACTTGCAAGAGATCAAAGACATGATGCTAGACCCAGTAGAAAACAAAAAAGATCCAATACGTCTTAAAACAATTGCCCAGCTTTATATTATTCCCCAATACCTGCTCCACTAACTATTTTAAGTGCCTGCCATTTGCAAAATATCTCCTATCCAGAAGGCACAGCCAAAAGTTAGGCTGGAAAAGTGTTTTGTTTGGCACAGTTTTTTAAAAATATTTGAATTTGAATGTGTTTGGGGGACAACAGGGGCATATACTCACCAATTAACCTACCCCCACACTAGGCCCACGTCACTTATTTACAATGCCTGCCTAGTCCCTGAGGGAATCGGGGTAGATTGCCATTGCCGCTGTGAAATTGTTTCTGCTCAGCCTTAAGGTTCCCCTTGTATTTACATATGCTGACATTCTGCTCCTGCTTCAGGCAGCTCAAACATCATTTCCTCTTAGAAGTCTCCCTCAAGACTTCAAATCATGTTATTTTGCTCTCCGTTTTCTGAGAATTGTACTCTGATTATTCTACTCTTACAGCATCTATCATATCTGGCTTTATGGTAATCATATACATTTTTTCTCACTCCTATAAATGAATGGTAAGTACCTTGAGATTATGTTCATTATCTTATTAATTTTGATACCCCTCACAGCACAAAACCAAGGGCCTCAGACATTTGAGGCATCCAATAAATGGAAAACCTGGTGGTGTAGTGGTTAAGAGCTATGGCTGCTAACCAACAGGTTGGCAGTTTGAATCCATCAATTGCTCCTTGGAAACCCTATAGGGCAGTCCTACTCTGTCCTATAAGGTCACTATAAGTCACAATCGACTCGATGGGAACGGGTTGGTTTGGTTCTGTTAATAAATGTTAAAAGTGAAATAAAGTGAAGAAATAATCTTTTTATTAAGGAAAAAAGATTTGCATTTCAGGACGATTTTATATTTTAACTTTCAGTTCTGTGACAGAGATGGAGTCTCCATTTCCAGGGTTACCCATTGCCATAGAGTCGATTCCAACTCATAGTGACCCTAGGGGACAGAGTAGAATTTCCCCACAGGGTTTCCAAGGAGTGGCTGGTGGATTCAAACAGCCGACCTTTTGGTTAGCACCCGTAGCTCTTAACCACTGTGCTACCAAGGCTCTTTTCCTGGGTTACTCTCTGGTAATTTTGTAAATACTTGCCTATGTATCCCCTGTATTGATAGAAAACTTGGCTTCCCATGGTCTGGGTGGTGCAAACGATTAACAAGCTTGACTAATTGAAATGTTGGAGGTTCTAGTCAACCCAGAGGCACATTGGAAGAAAGGCCTGGAAATCCATATCCAGAAAAATCAGCCACTGAAAACTCTGCAGAGCACAGTTCTATTCTGACACACATGGGGTTTACCATAAGTTGGAGTCAACAGCAGCTGTGTTTTTTTTTTTTTTTTTTCTGGTCCTGTAGACATGCTTTTCAGTCTGGCTTCATCACCTTCTAGATGCATGACATGAAGCCAGTACTTAAGCTCCCTAAGCCTCCGTTTCCTCATATAATGATAGTGCTTACTTTATGGGTTCCTTGTGAGAACTAAATGATACAATACATAGAAAGCACCTAGCACACAGTCTGACTACATAGTAAATGTTTAAAAATGCTAATTTTATTATCTACAATTGGCATTAAGGTAAATTTAAAATTCCCTAAAATGAATATAGGAAAATGTGATTTTGTAATTTTCCTCCCAGCTTGTATGGTGTTAAAAAATACATGTACAAATTAAATAAGCTCTTTTCACCATCTAAATCCCTAAGCCAATCAATTACTGTACTTACATTTTAAGTTATAATTAAATTTGATGATATTTACAACATCTTTTATGATGAATTCTACTTGGAATAGTAAAAGGAAGATTAAGCTTACAAAAAACTTTAAAAATGTACAAATTTTATTTGGTTCCTTGCCTGCTGGGTGAGATTTCCCAACAATTAGACATCTGGAACATTTCCAGATAACAGAGCTTGAAGAAACTAAGACTTTTGTTCCCAGAAATAGATTTGACTCTCTGCCTAAGTTTCTTCTCAAAAAAGCATAAAATCAAGATAATGTAGCCTTTTTGGCAGAGAACTGGAAGAGTAGAGCATGGTTAGATTTATAATATGGTTGCAAAGATCAGTGGACAAATTTTCCATCACTAGTTACAATAGCTTTATTACATTTAATTGGAGCTTCAAGCGTTTATATTCTGCCTAATGATTTTCCTTCTGCCAACACAGGCAAAGAACTAATAAATTATCCAAAAATAATTGGTACTTTGACATACTTTTTGCCTGAAATACATGCAACATTTGTATCAAAAATGTTCCTACATTTTCCAAGATACGTTTAAACTTGACAACATTTTAAAATAATAAAGCAAGTTTTCTTTAATAACTACTTCCATGTAATATAGTACAAAAGAATCAGATAAAACGCTAAAATAAGTGCAATAATTTGTTTAACTGAAAAAAAAAATTAAAAATCCAGTCAATGCAAAAGATGTCAGGAAAAATGTTCCTTATGATCTATAGTGAAAACCTGAATATCACTGAAATGTTTCAATTAAGCTTAAAAATCATCATTGGTTATTATTTTATTTCATCATGTTAAATACTCGTAACGGGCACCCTGAGGACCTAACATTTGTCAAAAGCTTTGCTAAGTACCACTGGGCAAAGACGAGCAAAAACAGCTCTTGTTGTCGAGGAACTTACTCTAGCAGGGTGACTGCTCTACTGGTAAATGGAGACGTGTCTCCAGGCACTTCTTTGTAGCATTTAAGATTCAAATTATTAATAAACACCTAGTGAAATAACAGAACCACTCAGCCAAATGGGCCTCACTTGGAGCTGCCAGTTCTCTTAGAGAAGAGTAAGCTTCAGCCTAATACATTGACTGGTTCCCTAGCAAACATCTAAGAAAGACATCTGTGGATCAGGGGCTGTTTTCCAGGAACTGGGCATCAGTTAGTTAGTATCCATTTTGGGGAGAGAAGGAAAAAATTCAGAATGACCTGTTTCTTCAAGTCTATATACATGGTGTTTCAGATAGAGGCTGAAATCTGAACTGATGCTCAAGATGCTCAAATCCCTGAAGAATTTTTAAGTCCTGCAAGGCACCCATAATGATGTGGCTATCATTACAACATTGGAGAAGGGAAACAGCCAGTCCTAGGAATAGTAACACATCTGCAAATTCATTCATTCGGCTTACACTGGTCAGCTGCCTACCCTGTGCCTGACACGGCCACTGCGATAGGTGCAATAAGGATGACTAGGGTAAAGTTCTTGCCCACAAGGATATCAGTAACTATGAAGGGGGCAGATATGTAAACAAAGATTTAAATTCCATGGAGACAACTGCTAAAACAGAGATATGCCAAATTCTCTGAAAAAAATTGTAGATGCAGTTAATAACTACAATGAGAAAGTCAGATAAAGTTGTACGTGTGTGTACATACACATGCAAACTAAAACTTCAGCCAGGCATCGGAGAATTAGTAGGAGTTAGCCAGGTGGGGTACGTGCAGATATGACAGGAGGATAGAAAGGCATTCTGTTCAAGAGAACTCTTAGATAAGGCAGGAGTTGTAAAAGGGGCTGGTGAGTCCAGTGTTTAACTGGTGAGACTTTCGTACAGTTGAAGATAAAGATGAGGTGGTAGTTTGGGGTTCAACAGCTAATGGTCTTATAAGGGAAGTTAAACTGTTTGACCCTAATTTTTTGGGAAAAAAAAGAACCAAGTAGAGGTTCATGGAAGGTAGGGGAGAAGTCTCATGATTACCTTTCATAGCAGGGAAACCAGAAACCAGGACCTCAAGTGCTGAAATAGCCTAACGAAGATGCTGAGATTGTGGTGACAAGTGGGGTACAAGAGGGAGGCACAGAAACACGTCAACGGCCCTATGGACCATATTGGTTGAAGTTTTGCCTTGGAAGGGAAATTTTTATGGGATTGTTAACAAAATAAGGGAGGCAGAAGGCACTACATGGAACATTGCATTAAGAAACTAGCATATTCTATCTGGTTGTTCGTTGCTGGTTGCCACTAAGTTGATTCTGACTCATAGTGATCCCACGTGTGCAGAGTAGAATCATTCCATATGGTTTTCAAGGCTGTGACCTTTCAGAGGCAGATCGGTAGGCCTGTCTTCCGAGGTGTCTCTGGGTGGGTTCATACTGCCAACTCTTCGGCTAGTAGTCAAGCGCTTAATAGTCGGTGCCACCCAGATTCCATTTTTTTTTTTTTTTTCTGAGATGACCTCATGTAACTTTAAGGCTCACAGTAGGGACATAAAAATTATTTTTTTTTCTATTTCTGGAATTGCTATTTAGTTTGTAGAAATGATCACCCCAGTGGATGGTTTGGCAATTTAATCATGTTAGGGTAGGGACCTAAGCGCTGCATCTGTGTCTTCAAGGTACCATCACGGTGCTTTGCATGTAACAGGCATCAAAGTTTGTGAATAAGAGTCAATTCTTTACATATGAAAGTTATTCAGTTGGATTTGACATCAACGTACAAACACTTGAAGTCCTGGGAACACTTACTCTGCAGTAATCCAAAGTAGCAACATATTCATAAGATCCTAAAGACAGCTCTGGCTTCTCATAGTGGTCCAGTCTTCTCCCGATGTGGTCCAGATGTTGGAAATAGAATGGTGGAACTAATAAAAACAAACAGGAAAGGGAATCTTTTGTTTTCATAAACACAGACAATTTAGTAAGTCCTTAAAATTTACTATGGGAGGAAAAAGATTTAGTATGAGAAAAGGGCATTTTAAACCTGGAATGCAGTATATTCTAAATATCAACTATTTAAAAAGCTTGTCTTGGAAAGGACTCAGGCTTTCTAAAAAAATCCTCTCAATCCTTCCACAAGTTATTGATGACAAAGAACTTTTATAATTTAGACCATCCTATTAGAGAAACGGGATAAAAGCAGTGGTATTTTTTTTACTGGGTGTTACAACCCAGGTTTAATTGTCCGTATTTAATTAATGCTTTTAAAAAGAACTTTCATTACTCTAACTATTGGAATTTTCAATATACCTAACAGAAATATACCCAGGTTACATGGACTATACAAGTAACTGCAATATCTCTTATCCTTTCCTTGAGAGATGTCTTCAGCCATGGTGAGTTTGCATTGTTATCTTCAAACGTTTGGGCTTCAGGGTAGACAGGATTACTGTATTAGGAAAAGACTACACCACTAAGATCTCAACTGAGGGACTCTAATTGGATTCAAATGTCTAAGAAAGTTCATTCTGGCAAAGACCTGGAAGTCATCCAACAGCCCAGGAACACTGATGAGTCACATACTGAACACTTGCACAAATATGGCCTGGTATCTCTGTGAAAGTGAACTCCAGCTGCCTTGAGATTAATAGTACCGACCATCAAAGCTGCTGCCAGTGGAAGAATTTAGTATAACCAGCAATGCTCTGCTTTTAAGCATTTCAAAAAGAACAACATTTTCATTTGTTAAAACACAAAAGTAATGTCTTTTTATAAAAAGCCAACAACTCTGTGTTCATTGTTTTTAGTTGTGAAACTAACACTTAGATTACATACAACAGGACTGTGTTCTTAGGTTGGGCTTAAAAAAAAAATCACTGAGGCTTGATTTTTCTATTTTCTTACCATATCATGGCCATCTCTTTTAATACAAGTTTTATAAATTCATAAGTATTTAGAGATCTCTGAATTTGGAAAATTCAATGTCTTGAAAACTGTTGTAGAAATGGAAACTGACAGTATATATAAAAAAAAAAAAAAACGAAGAGGGCCTTAAATTGCATTTCTGTTGCATTTAGATGAGACAGAGGACGCCACATTGGCTTGTAGGACGTCTGGGTCAGTGATTTCCACATAATGTAACCTGTAACTCATCCACATTCACATGTAATATATGAACTTTTGTTTCTTTTGAATTAACCAATTTTAAATATTTTAGTATTTAATATTATCCATCATGTTTTATAAACCAAAATGCAAGGAACGTCATAAATTATGCACTGCCATATGACACTTGTTTTCCTGCAGGCCTTTTGACCTTATATGTGTCCCACTGGGCAATCTCTGGACAATCTGCAGAGAAATAGAATGGAACCATGTGACTGAGCTTGCTGAGTTCTTTCTAACTCCAACAAACCTCCGACTTCTTTAAACCTAAATGAAGAGTGTAGGTGTCAACATAAATCTAAGGGACTCTGGCTTTCTCGTGGGGACAAATATCTGAGCCCCGTATGAATAACCCTGTTGTAACATGAACATAGGAGCCTCCTAGCAGTGGATACCCACAGGAACAGAATCTACTGAGCGGAGCTAGCAGTCTGGTGTTGGCAAGAATGCTGAATAGTTTTTCTCTACCCAGAAATGGCTGGGCCTTGTAAGGCTATGGGTGTGAGGTAAGGAATCGCATCAAGCTGAAGATCCTGAATGTGCCACCCACACCCAACTCACTGCTGTCGAGTCGATTCTGACTCACAGCGACCCTACAGGGTTTCCAAGGCTGTAAATCTTTGTGGAAGCAAACTGTCACATCTTTCTCCTGTGGAGGCAGCTGGTAGGTTTTAACTGCTGACTGCTTTAACCACTGTACTACCAGGGCTTCTCTTGGATGCCCCAAGTGCTGGATAAATTTCTGATCACCCTGCTAAGAAAGTTGAGGGCTTAGGTGAAGACACTGAGGAACCTGGGACTCTGTTAGAGCATGTCATCTGAATGTTTCAGAAGAGGCTTCTGCCTTCTTATGACATTTTCCCCCAAAACAATAGCACAGATAAATGAATTGTCACTGGGTTAAAGTTAAAACAAAACAAACAAACAAAATACACTTGCCACCGAGTCAATTCTAAAGCATGGTGACCACACGTGTTTTAGAGTAGAACTGTGCTCCACAGGGTTTTCAATAGCTTTGATTTTTCGAAAGTGGATTGATAGGCCTTTCTTCCAAGGTGACTCTGGGTGGATTCGAACTTCCAACCTTTTGGTTAGCAGCTAAGGTCTTAACCATTTGTGCCAACCAGGGAATTCTCCTGAAGTTTAGGTCCCATGATTTAGTAATATCCAAAGATTTGGTTGCAGATTTCAGCCGGGATGAGAGACGGAACAAGATCTTCCTTAGAACGAGAAGCAAAAGTAGAGAGCTAACAGAATCTGGTCTCACTGGGCTATCTAATTTCCACTGAGTAGATGCCACAGCTGGAGCAAAGAGAGGGACATCCCAAGAGGTCCATGTGACAGCCAGAAACCAATGATTCAACTCCACAGTAAGGCATTTTTCAGAACTGACCAAGGGTCTTCGTGAGAAGGACTGACAATGCCAGTCAGGCAGTCTAAGGTGGGCAAAGCTGTGAACCATGATAAAGGGGCAGGGAAGCGAGGACACAAGCAGTGCTCTCCCACCAGAGAATGATCACAGGGCAGAGATGCCATGAAGGCAATGGTGTAAGCAGAAAACTGTGCCTGAGCTCTACTGCCAGGGAGTAACCAGCATCCATGGAGACACGGCTCAGCGTGCAGCACAGGTGTCAGCTCTAATTAACCACAGGGAAGAATGTCCGTGAAGGCAGGAACAGAAGAAAACATGCAGAAAACTCATATGTTAATACTCATCACATAAACTGTTCTAGAAAAATTCTATCAGTATAAATGAACGTGAGGACACTTTCAATCTGAGTACGTGCTTTAACACGAAAGAATTAAAAACAGAGAAATGCTACAAGTCTAATAAATGTCAGCACACGTTTGACAAGTTTGCAGTTTTTTTCAACATCAGTGAATTCAAATTGGAATAAAACTGATAATAAAATGAATATGGAAAAGCCCTTTGTAATAATTTTCTTTCCTCTCTAAACAATCCAGGATTTATATTGGAGAAAAAAAAATCCATATAAGTGTTAAAGCCCTTAGTTATACATAAGCTTTTCCTAAATATTCATGAGCTCATATTCAAGAATAAGCCTGAAGAATGACAAAAGAGGGAAAGTTTCTCAGCTTTACCGTTTGTAAATATAAGAGGTGAAATGTTGCATTTTGCTACTAGCTGAGTCTTGTGCAAAGAGACTGAAAAATAAAATGTTTTCCTACTTTTGAGTTTTCTTTTATAAGAAACACTACAGCTTCCACGTGAGGCTCGTGGAGCTGCGTAAGGCCAGGAGGGGCTTGAATGTCCCAAATGGAGCATGTTCTGATTAATTTCCTTCCAATAAAGTTACAAAGAAGGTGGTACTTGTAAATAGAAAATTTAAAAAATCTATGCTTCTAAGCTAACAAGTGTAATGTATTTCATTCAATAAGGAGCATTCAATGGCACCACGTACCGTCATTCACACAGCTGCAAAATCCACACTGATACCTCCTTCCTCCTTCAATGAACTGCATAAACGGGCACATGTAGGCTTTGCACCTGTTGCATCTGACTGGTCCATTCTCGCCATGATTTACTAGGTAAAGGGGAGTCTGTAAGAAGCAAGTAAAATTAAGCAATAGATATTTCAGAAATCCTATGTAATAACTGTAATCTGAAAAGTCTTCTAATGGCAGTGTTTATGGAACTTCTAACTCTTAACACTCTCCAGGAGAGTAAGGATGCCTTGTTGGATGCCATGTGAATTCAAGCAATAAGACATTGTCCATAATATTCAAATAAAAATTAACTTAAATATTTCTCTCATTTAACAGCATATATTTATATATACCCAAAACCAAATCCATTGCCATCGAGTAATTTCTAACTCATAGCAACCCTACAGGACAGAGTAGAACTCCCTCACAGGCCTTCCAAGGAGCAGCTAGTAGATTGGAACTGCCGACATTTTGGTTAGAAGCCCAGCTCTTAATATTTACATGTGTTTATATATACACCAACTTGATGGCATCTAACAACAACGTTTGTGTATATGTGTGTGATGCGGGGAGGAAGAGAGGAAGGAAGGGAAGAACACAGGGATATAATGATGGCAATAATACATTAAAAATGTCCTGGATGCCTTTTACCACAGATTTTGCTGTTTGTTCATAGACTATAAATAAAGAGGTAAACTGGGTCTGATTTTATAAACTTTATTTTGCATAGCAGTATGCTGTTTACATAGTTTCATCTAAGTATACAAAATACGTCTTCAAAAATGCAATTATCTGTTTGAAGAAATAGGTAACAACTCTCATTCAGGCAAGGAGGCTGGTTCTGCCTTTTCTGTCACTCTATCAGCTGACAAAATGTTTCACAGAGTGCTTTCAACATGGCTGGTCATACTCTGCCAGGACTGAAAAATAAGCATTTCAATTTCTTCTTCCTCATAAACATACATAGGAAACCATTACATATTTTTTTAAAGTTTGAAAGGGGAAATGCTTCAGCATTAGAATATGGCCTTTTTCTAACTCTTCCACCTTTTAGCCTAAAACCACAAGGGTTCTAGTTTTTATAAATCTCCCTGAAGAAAACATTTTTAGAAAAGCATGAGAATGATAGGGTTTGGCACGTCAACCTTCTTTAAAGAAAAAGACGTAAATGAAGCAGACTGCTAGCTTTTTAATGGAGATCTGAAGAGGAGGAGCTAAGTGGTGAGGAGGTGGGTTCATAAGGCTATTTTCTGCCCAAGTCCACTTTTGCTCCCTACCCAGATGGCAAAAGGTCTGTTTGCATTGTTAAAAAGCAAAGATGCCACTTTAAGGATTAAGGTGCACCTGACCCAAGCCATGGTGTTTTCAGTTGCCCATATGCATGAGAAAGCTGCAGAATGAATAAGGAATACGAAAAAAGAACCGATGCTTTCGAATTACAGTGTTAGTGATACCATGGACTGCCAGAAGAAGGACCAAATCTGTCTTGGAAGAAGTACAGCTAGAATGCTCCTTAGAAGCAAGGATGGCGAAACTTCACCTCACATACTTTGGGCATGTTATCAGAGAGACCAGTCCCTGGAAAAGAACATCATTCTTGGTAAAGTAGAGCGTCAGTGAAAAAGAGGAAGACCCTCAATGAGATGGACTGACACGGTGGCTGCAACAATGGGCTCAAACAGCAACAATTGTGAGGATGGTGCAGGACCAGGCAGTGTTTCATTCTGTTGTACGCAGGGTCGCTACGAGTCGGAACTGACTCAACAGCACCTACCAACAACAACAACCAGATGGTCAACGTGAAGACTAATCCGCCGCTGAAGTTTCAGGCACAGAGGCCCCAGAGCAGAAAAAACAGCTTCAGCACAGTATGCAAAGGAGTCAGGGAAAGGATTTAAAAAACGTTTGGAAGCACTCCCTGTTGCTTCTGCACTGCCCTGCCTCCACCTCCTGCCCAAGGAAGCCAGACAGCAGTTAAGATTTTCTTACTTATGTATGGACAGTTCTAGTGCCCCGCTGGTGGGGTTGTGACAAGGACTAAATGAGTAATACATGTGGGTAATACATGAAGGCCAGTGAAAAAGAGGAAGACCCTCAACGAGATGGATTGACACAGTGGCTGCAACAATGGGCTCAAACATAGCAACAATGAGGATGGTGCAGGACCAGGCAGTGTTTTGTTCTGTTGTATATAGGGTTGCTATGAGTCGGAAACAACACAATGGCACCTAACAACACAACATGTGCAATAGAGAGCACAGTGCCTGGCACACAACTGTTGGACAAAAGGTAACTTATCATTTCTATACAGAACCCCCTTTCCTCCCTCAAAACCACTCAGTTCAGGAAGGAGTATTTCTAACTGGAGAGTTACAGCTGGATAAGTTTGAAATGGACTCTCCAGTTCCTGGAGGCATTTATTTATATAAATATGGAAATTAGCCAACTTGTTTGTTATTGCAAAATGTTATTAAAAAGTGATCTAGAAGGCATGGGATCTACCCTTCAGGAGACTGATACAACCTAGGGTAAAAGCTGAGATGCAGAGTAGATTTTAAAAACACTGTAGAAATTTGATTTAAATGTACACACATACATGCAAACATATTGAAACATACAATACTCTTTTTTATACCAACCTTTGTTTAAAAGGCATAAAATGGCAAATGTTTGTGGTCTTTAGCTGGTAAAACAAGAAATAATCTGAAGAGATAAGGGGGAAATGAACAAAAAGATGTAGGTAGAAGCAAAGATCCTGAGAACCAGGAATGGAGAATGAGGAGAGTAAGAAGTGACAGACAGCAAAAACGTAATGAGACAGTAGCCTTTTCTGAGTCTTCAAAAATCCAGTTATACATCCTGCCTCTTTGACTGTTCTGTTCTAGAGCTTCAACTTTTGAGATCAGAAGATGCTTTGAGAAGTTAAACTATGGAGAAGGCCTACCATTTGCCTCTACTCCAGCCATCTTTTTTTTTTTTTTCCGCATCCTCTTATTTTCAAAGCAGCAAAGGCTGTAATCAATTCCCTGAGAGACTTCAGAAACACAATATGATGCCATTATTTCTAGACAAACCAGAGGTAATGGAAGGGAACTGATCTAATTTTTATTGGTATGACTTGCTCAAAGGTAGGCCCAGCCTAAAATTACTGTGAAATTGTCAGCAACTAACACCTAAGCATTCCAATCCTGGCAGATTCAAACTTGCAGCCCTGAAAAGGAATGTCTAGTCATAAACCAGCGTCAAGCAATGACTGTATCTAGGCTGTTAAATATGCTTACATTTTCTCGACTTTCACTCTTTTGGAAGCAGGATGATGGATCTGTATGTAAGGTCTTCAGACAATTGTGCTGACAGTAAAGAATGTTAAAAGCTTTTTAACTGTTTACATTTTATTTTCAGGCAACAGGACATGGGCTTCTAAATTGTGCTGTCTTGTTTCATATCCCTCAGGCCATGCTGAAAACCATCAGAAATTTTTCTTTGCTCTCTCCAGATGTCTGCTTATCTGCCACACAGGAGTGTGCAAGAGCTCATAAACAGCTAATTTCACTTCTCTTCTGAATTCAGCATTAGTGTATATAGCTTTTTTTTAAATAATGCTGATGACTTTCCAAATTTTTCCCTAATTTTTTTTCTTACAAAAGATATTATATCACATTTAAAACATTTTTAGGTTTTATAATTTTGCTCATAAATGTACTCTGATTTTTTGGCCTCTAGCATATCCCTGTCCTTTTTATTCCCTGTTCTTATCTTAAATGGAAAAGTGAAAGGATAGAGTGACTCTAAAAACCTCCTCTTACTATTCTTGGTTCTGACCCTGTGTGACATGACCCAGTTAATACAATTTGAAAAGTGATGGGGAAGCAGAGGAAAGAGAATAATATTTAATTCTCTGCCTGTATTTGGATTACCATGGCCATGCCAAATATAATATTGGTACTAATTTTAATTAGAACACTTTAATTAAATAAAACGTATCTCTTCTGTTGTGCATGTGTAGCATCACGGTTGATTGCAGAACACAAGTCAGAATGTAACTCACTGGGAAGCTAGGTTCAGTGCTAAAATATCAGTAATTGAGAAACAAAACAAAAACTTTTGGTTACTTTTTCATATAAAAGAAGTAGCCTGCAAGATATCTGTATCAAGGAAAACCTGGATACATTGGTAAAATTTTCAAGGTCTTCTTATTTTAATATATTATTGATTTTCCAAACATTCCTACTATTACCTCAGGTAAGTAGCATTTTTATAGTAAGTGCTGGGTATACTGTGTGCCTCTCTGAGGCTTACAGTCTAGGGGAATAGAAAGACATTGAACAAGCATGTAAATGTATATAATTAAAAGAACAGGGTATGAGTAAAAAGAATGTTGGGAGATAGTGTTTCAAGATCATTAACAAAAGCCCTTTTTAGCCTAAAAAGGTAATGTTAAACTGTTCACAGAATGCATTTCCAAAACAAAAATAGATGCTCAAAGGAAATGAAACACAATGTCAAGAGAACCAACATGAGGATTTTTATAAAGTTTGAAGAGTATGTATTTGAGTTTTTGTACACATATGATCAAGAAAAATCTGACTACAGAGTCTATGTTTTCAGGAAAATGATAAACAACAGACAGTAACTAAATATTAAAAGCAGATATACCAAACCAGGAAAGTTAAGAAAATATGAAGATGTTTTTCTAGCACAGATCCAGTAGGTGGCACTGTGCAATTAAAAATTAAAGTAAAACAAACCCGCTGCTGTTCAGTGGACTCTGATTCCTAAAGACCCTATGGGACAGAGCAGAACTGCCCCATAGGGTTTCCAAGAAGCAGCTGGTGGATTCAAACTGCTGACCTTTTGGTTAGCAGCTGTAGCTCTTAACCACTGCACCACCAGGGCTCCAGCTAATTCATCAGCAGGTAACAAAACACGCAAGATGTTATATTCATTTTGTATAACTCTAATAAAATATATTATTATTGGTGCTAACAGTTAATGCGCTTGGCTGCTAACTGAAAGGTTGGAGGTTCGAGACCACCCAGAGGCACCTAAGAAGAAAGGCCTGACTGATCTACTTCCAAAACAATCAACCACTGAAAATCCTATGAAGCACAGTTCTCTGACACACGCAGGGTTGCCTGAGTTGAAATTCACTCAACAGCAACTGGCTGGCTTTCTCTGCCTATAACCAGGATACTGCTTGTTGAAAGGTGTCCCCATTGCCCCTCTGTTCTAGCATTTGCCCCATGATTCACTTTTCTTTTTTTCAGCACAATTCACAAAAATTCTAATATGTGCACCCACACCCACACACTCTCACTCTTTACTTACCTTCCCTTCTCTTCTAACATCTGTTTACTAATTTTGAAAAAATGCATACTTTCCATTTTCCATGTACTCTTCTCTTCCCCTTTCTCTCATTAGAAGTCTCCAGCAAAGTGACCCGTGTATTGGGACTACACAGCTGTCATCACATTACCCGTATTCTGCTTCACTAAGTGCCTGAAGGAAATATCTCAGCTAGCAGTTATTGGGTGTGGGAGAGACATTTTTGTCTACAAAACCAAAAAAAAAAAAACACACACCTGTTTCCATCAAGTTGATTCTGACTCATAGAGAACTGCCCCATAGGGTTTCTAAGGAGTGCCTCGTGGATTCAAACTGCCAACCTTTTGGTTAGCAGTGAAACTCTTAACTATGCCACCAGGGTTTTTAGCTACAGTGGCTCCTAAACCGGGTGAGAAGATTCACAGTAAGAAGACCTGACAAAATGTAACAGCCCGATAAAGGATCACATCCCTAATAAATCACTACGAATACATATCCAGAGCAGCAATGACTGTACCTTGTCAACGCATCTGGCAAGCAGTTACTTCTGGGGATTGGGGGCTGCTTCTTTTTTGGACCTCTCTCTAGAGGAGGTCAGTGAGCAATTGAATTAATTGGGAGATATAAGTAGAAGCATGGAAATGGTATGTGAAAAGATGATCCAGAACCTACGACGAACAACCACCCATTAAAAATGTTAAACACGCAGACTATTAGGTTTGCTGGAAAACAAGAAGATTCAGATTCCCAGAGGATTAGGCCCAGAAGCTGAAAGGAAAAGATAGCCAGTATCAACTGCACGCATTAAAGAAATTTCCATATGAAAGAGAAATGAGAAGCAGCTAGTATATTTTCTATTTTTAGGTTTACCAGATTTGACATTTAGTCAGGCTACATGGACAGAAAAAATACAAGTCAATAGGCTACTTACTTGCCAGTCCCTTTTTTTTTTTTAAACAGCAGTACTATTTTGTTTGACTATTTTTAAATAACAAGTCCAGCATAAACAGAGTACTATTTTCTGAATGCGTTTAAGAATATATACCTTCTTTTTTTTAAAGAGAAATAGAGCTTGATAATAACGCATTTAATATATTGCATTAATTATAAATACAAATCGTTTTTCAAGAATGGTATTATTAGTTGGTCTTCTTAATTTTTTACATTTCCAAAAAACTATGTTCTTGCTAGTTTGAGTGTTAGTGACACTTGAGAGATTATTTTCAATTTTTTTCTTCAACATCACTGCTGCTGCTGCTGCTGTTAGTTGCTGTCAAGTCGATTCTGACTCATGGCGCCCCCCTGTGTACAGAGTAGAACTGCTCCATAGGGTTTGTAAGGCTCTGACCTTTCAGAAGTAGATCACCAGGCCTGTCTTCTAATGCGCCGCTGGGTGGGCTTGAACCAGTAACTCTTCAGCCAGTAGTTGACCCTTTAACTGTTTTTGCCACCCTGCCACTAAAAAAGTCTATTTATCCTTGTTAGAACTATAACCGGAGCTTATATTGGACTTGAACGTCCCCTTGTTTTGGAAGTTAGTCTTTTTGTTTTGGAAGTTAGTCTTTGTCTATCCAGCACTGAAAAATCCTGAAAAAGTTTATTGACCCAGACTTTTCATGTTATATGTAAAATCATAACTATTTCCTGTGTGGCTATTTATATTTTAAAATACATATATATAATTTCAACTTGATGTTGAGGCGCTAACAATCCTGTGAGTAGGGATTACCATCTATGTTGTCCAGATGGGAAATGAAGGTCAAAGGTGGGAAGTAACTTGTCCAAGGCCTTAGCATCAATAAATGGCAGAGCTGTTGCTTGACTTCTCATTCATTCATTCATTCCAACTATTTATTTTCTCAGTGCTATAAAGGGGGTCCCTGGGTGGTGCAAACAGTTAATGTTCTCAGCTGCTAACGGAAAGGTTTGAGATTTGAGTCCACTCAGAGATGTCTTGGATGAAAGGCCCGGAGATTTTACATCCAAAAAATCAGCCGCTGAAAATCCTGTGGGGCACAGGTCTACTCTGATACATGTGGGGTTGCCATGAGTCAGAATCAACTCGATGGTAAGTGTTTTTTTTTTTTTTTTGGTGCTATATGGGAACCACTTGTATATTGCTTCTGTACAAAAGCATACGATTTCAGAGCCAGGCACCAATATCTGTAGTCTCTGACTTAAACCAAGCTCTCAGTGTGCCTTGGTATCCATTTTAAGTTTCTCTTGTCATCTCTCTCTCATTCTTTATAGGAGCTTTTTCTTTCTTTCTTTCTTTTTTACCTTATCCACCCTATTTGGAGTCTCTGGGTGGTACAAACAGTTAAGTGCTTGGCTATTAATTGGGTTTTATTAACTGTAAGGTTGGTGGTTCAAATCTAAGCAGAGGCACCAGGGAAGAAAGGCCTGGAGATTTACTTCTGAAAGAATGTGTGTTGCCATGAGTGACAATCGACTCGACGGCATCTGGTTTACTTTGGGTTTCTGCCCTATTTAATCCTCCAGATAAGCCCTCCCTCCACGTCTCTCAGCAGATAATTTTGTCACTTTCTTCACAAAGAAAACAGAAGGCCTCTGATAGGAATTCCCTTGACTTTCACTCAGTCATCTAACAGTGTCTGCACCCAACATTTCCTCTCCTCCTACCATCTCAGAGACCCTGTCTTAACTGGAACCATGTCTGAACATATGCCCCCAGGACTGGCTTAGATGTTTCAGTTATATGCCCCCATTTACCTTGTGCTTCAAAGCACACATCACACTGCTTTACTTTCAGTACCGCCACTGAACTCACAAATCTGTGCCTTTCAGGTCTAACTTGTTTACTATTGTGTCTCCTATAACACAGTACCTAGGAGAGTGGGCAGTCATAAGGTTTTGAATGGAAAAGCAAAATACCTATTAGGCACCCACAACTATACCGTCATAAGCCCAGGGCAGCTCCTGATAGGTGCTATAGCAAAAGACACAAACGAAAGGAGAAATCACTGGCAGTCGGGTCAATAAAGGCTTCTATTAAGGAAGAGATGGCAGTTACCAGGAGATCTATTTCCAATGATTGACAAGAGGGAAAGGAAAATTTTAGTCAGTGAGAATAACCTATGACAGAAAGAAACACATGGAGTATGTTGGTGGTTAGTAGGCTAGTAGCCTTGTCCAGTTAAGATGAAGAGGGATAAAGAGGAAGCCTGAGGTGATGTCAGGAGGAGTCTTCAAAGCCAGGTACGGTGGTAAGTCCTGACTCCCCAGGTTTAAGACACACACATAAACTCACTTATTCACTCACCTCAAATAAGTTGTTACTACATGGTAACAATTCTAACAGAAAACAGCTAAGAGATTTTACCACTGACTAAAAAATGTCCTTGCAAAAACAGGACGTTTTGGTACACATTTTGAAATATGCTCATAATTAGTGAATTCTATCATGTTTTACAATTACCATGACAGATGTTTAGGACCTCTGTGTGTTTCATTGGAAACCCTGGTGGTGTAGTGGTTAAGAGCTATGGCTACTATGCAAAAGGTCAGCAGTTCAAATCTACCAGGCGCTCCTTGGAAACTATATGAGGCAGTTCTACTCTGTCCTGTAGGATTGCTGTGAGTTGGAAACAACTTGACAGCAATGGGTTTGGATTTGGTTTTGGGTGTGCTTCATCATCTCCTATATATACTCAATTGACAAAACTCTTTTTAAAAATAAACCCAAAATATTTTTGAATATTTTAAACTAATTTCTTAATTAAAATTTTCACTAAAAAACTTGACTTTTGTGAACTTCATATAAACTTTATGGTCACCACTGATCACCAGGGCCTAGATTACACAGCAAGTTCTCAATAAATCATTATTGACAAGAAAGGAAGAAAACGAGAGAGGAAAAAACTGAACCTGAGGGAAGAAAGGAAAAACAGAAGTCAACTCTGGACTTGAGGATGTTTGCCAGTTCTTTTATTACATAAGATTAGGTCTCAGTGTGATAAACCCTAATAAGCTAAGCTTATCCCAAAATATGCACAAATAACTACACTAGGAGACCACTCTCAGAAAGGCCAAAAGTCTCCTAAAACAAACACAGCTGTGACCTTTCTCCACAGGTACTCTCATGCCAGAGGACTTTTGGTAGGAAGGTCAAATCAGACTACATGCCCAAAGTCTATGAAAGGGCTGCTCCTGCTAAGAGGGCACGCACAGTTCCAGAAGGGAAAATAAGTATCAGCGCAGTTAAGGGAACACCGTAATATCAGTTTTCCTGAATGGCAGTGCTATTTCATGACTGAACTGTAAACGGTAGGTAATGATTCTTAAACAAAAAATGGTCTGTTTGAATTGAGCTATGCTGACACAGCCTTTCAATTTATGGGTACATTTGCAAAGATCAGCATCATTTTTCTTGCTGGAACAGATGTTGGAAGCTTTTGAGTAAAGCACTCCTTCAAGGAGCTATGATATTAAGTAATTCTATAGCTGAGAGACATTTTCCCACATTTCTTTAAAATTTGACCTATCATACATTGTCTTCACCCTAAGGGAGAATTATATTTTGTCATCTAATTATAGGTCAGAGCCTGGTGGCACAGTGGTTAAGAGCTCAGCTGCTAACCAAAAGGTTGGCAGTTTGAATCCACCAACCAGTCCTTGGAAACCCTATGGGGCAGATCTACTCTGTCCTATAGGGTTGCTATGAGCTGCAGTAGACTCAATGGCAGTGGGTTTTTTTGGAATTATATGTCAATTGCTATAAGAATGCATATTGTTCCACAGATGATGAAAGTATATTTTGGACTAAAAATCACCTCACTCAAATATGTTTCATAGTACAATAACTGGTAGCTTTCTGTTCCTCAAAGAAAAGTTGTACAATACCCCACCTGAAAGATGAAAGGATTAAAAGTAATAAGCCTAGAGGCAAACTCCCTTTGTCTCTCATGCAGAATTACAAGTTGGCCAAAGTATTCACTCCATTTGTCTCAATTCTTTATATGGCTATGAAGACATCTTTAGAACACTTTCCTCTACGTAGGAGTCAAGTCTTTATTCAAATAACACCTTCTCAGTTAGGCCGCCCTGTTTAATCTGAACCTGCACTCTACCCTCCAGGGGTCACCAGCCCCTACCTGCTCTGCTCTTCCTTTCTCCACAGCATTAGATAGTTTTCTTATTATCAGGTTCAATATCTTGTTGCTCTCTCTTAGAGTGTAAGTTCCATGAGGGCTGAGGTCTTTGTCTGTTTTGTTCACTGATATATCCCAAGTGCCAAGAACAGTTAAAAAAAAAAAAAAAAAAAAAGGTTGCTTTCAAGTGGATTCGGACTCATGGAGACCCCATGTGTGTCAGAGTAGAACTGTGCTCCATAGGGTTTTCAATGGCTGATTTTTCAGAATTAGACTGCCAGACCTTTCCTCTGAGGCACTTCTGAGTGGACTCAAACCTTCAACTTTTTCGTTAGCAGCTGAGTGGGTTAAGTTTACTACCCAAGGACTCCTCTATAATTATGGTCCTTCTGTTTTACCTGTAAAAAGCCCCGGTAGCGTAATGTTTAAACATTCAGCTGCTAACCGAAAGGTTGGTGCTTTGAACCCATAAGCCGCTCTTCAGGAGAAAGATGTGACAATCTGCTTCCACAAGGATTGCAAGATTGGAACTCTATGGGGCAGTTCTACTGTCCTTGTAGGGTCCCTATGATTTGGAATGGACTCAGTGGCAATGGGAATTGTACATGTATTTTTAGAAATATTGTTAAAGAAGGTCAATGATGCTCTTATTTTTCCCAACAATGAATAATAACATTTAAAAGACTTTAATCCTTTTTTAAAACATGTTATCTCTCATATATCTCCCTCCTTTTCCTATTCTCCCCTCTTTCTCTCATAAATATACACATACACACTATAATACCTTCACATTTATAGTGAGAGGCAATCAAAATAAACAAACATTGGAGGGGGAAATAACAGTGAAACCCAAGCTAAACGTCAGAATTTTACTGTCCAGGAAATCCCTTAAGCAACTGTTATCCTAGTCAGCACAGCTGCTTTTATCTGCTAGCAATATTAAAAGAAAGGATAATTTGCAGTGAGTCCTCAAATGGCTATTTTTCATAAGAGCATGCACTTCTCATGTGGGTAATAAAATATGTTCATTTATATAGAATGCGAAAACTCAAGTCAATAGTAGATGCCTGGCTAAAGAGGAGGTTCCAAAATGCAGGTTCTTAGCCTTAAAAGCTGGGTTCCTGGTTGCCAGTTCCTTCCTTATTTACTTTGTAACTCTTTCAGCTTCAACTACAGGCTTTTGTACTTGACATCTACTTTTGAACACAAAGCAGATGCTCCATAAATGTTTGAGGATAGATCTCCATGGTAAAAATCTCTTCAAATTACTTGGCCTCAAAATTCTAGTATACTTCCATGTGTAAAGGAGATCGTATAAATAAAAACATCATACTTAAACATTTATTAAGCACAAAAGTGTTCCTGGTACAGTTTTAGGTGCTGGGAATACAATGGTGAGAAAAATCAGATATGGTCCCCACTCTCATGCAGCCCAAACGAAGAAAGACATTCATCAAATACCAGATACAAAACTGTAAACTGTGCTACATGGTATGAAGGGAGCTACATGAGGGAATATAAAGCAGAATATTCTGGAAGCTCTCCTGAGACACTAACTTTGAACTGAAGCTTATAGGATGAATAGGACTGTACTAGGCTAAAGGCCAGCATAGTATGCAGGAGATTGGGGGTGGGGTTGCGGGGGACATTCCAGTGAATGCCCATGAAGAACATTATGAAAAAAAAAAGTGATATAATTGCTTTTAACTTGAATAATAAAAACAGAGAAGACAGTATTATCAAATGACAGATACTATGCAACATTCCTTTAAAATGTAAGTGAACAATTCCTTTGTGTAAATATAAATCATGGAGTCCACATCAGTTTCCACTTTCTTCTAATACGTATGTAACTAGAATCACTGAAGAAGTATGATAGTATCATTCTTAAATGTACGCACTTCAAGTAAATGAAATTGCTTAAAGTTACCACACTTCTTCCCCTTGTGTATAGTAGACACCGAAAATCAATGGTTGCTGCATTAAAATAAACGAAATTTTCCTTGGAGGGATTTAATATTGTATAGCAAATAACCACAATGTTGATAATGATGACAGTAAAAGTAACTGTCATTTCTTGTACTAGCTTATTTTGCCTTTAAACAACTATGAAATTAAGGTATTATAATTTTATTTGTGAGAGAAAAAAGATCCAAAAAAGTAAAATTTTCAAGGTCACACTAGAAGTCACTCTAAGGTCACTTTAGAATTGGTAGTCAATTTATGCACCCAGCTCCATTTGACCCCCAAATTCCTGCCCTTATCACCACACACAAGATAGTGCTATGCTCCTCACAAAGAGTCGCTTTAAAAATCACTTGTCCTCCAGACAAATTTGGGCATGATTTTCAGGCATCCCAAGGAACAACAATTCCAAATTAAAAGTTTGCATAGGGCTTTCCTGCCCTCCCTCCTTTCCTTCCATCTTTCTTAAAAGTAGGATTTTGTTTATTAATTGTGTTTAGCCTTTTTTCAATGAGAACTTGATGCCTAGGAAACTACCAAATATAAAACTTTAAAATATTTGATATTCTCATACTTGATCACCGAGGAGACACATAAAGTGCATAAACTGTAAGCCCTTGCTTTATCCAAAGATCCCCAAAATCTGAAGTCAGAATCATGAAGCGAAGTATAAACGGTGCATTTCAATGATTCTGAAACCCCATCAATTATAAAAGGGACCAAAGTTGCCGACTGTACATGACATAATGCTATGAAGTTGTTAATAAGATACATTCCTATTCTAAAAGTGTTCAAATGCGAGAAAATGTAGGTCTTCAAATTGATGAAAATGATATCAAGAAGCCTCTAAAATGGTTCCTTTTCTGTGGTTCTCCTCACTGATGCCCAGCATTCTACTTCCAAGGAGCCTGGTCTATTCTCTTGGCTCATATATTATAGATGCCGTATACTCAGTCGTCAGTTATAGATGCCGTATACTCAGTCGTCAGTTATAGATGCCGTATACTCAGTCGTCAGTTATAGATGCCGTATACTCAGTCGTCAGTTATAGATGCCGTATACTCAGTCGTCAGTTATAGATGCCGTATACTCAGTCGTCAGTTATAGATGCCGTATACTCAGTCGTCAGTTATAGATGCCGTATACTCAGTCGTCAGTTATAGATGCCGTATACTCAGTCGTCAGTTATAGATGCCGTATACTCAGTCGTCAGTTATAGATGCCGTATACTCAGTCGTCAGTTATAGATGCCGTATACTCAGTCGTCAGTTATAGATGCCGTATACTCAATCAACAGTTACAGGTGCTGTATACTTAATCCTCGGGGTGATAAAAGTCATACAACTCACACTTGCATTCACTGAAAATTAAAGTATGGTAGAATGCTTTCTTTTTATTCTTGTTTTCCTTATTCTCCACTTAATAAAAACATAAATGTTACATGAATAATTTTGTAATGGAGAAAATAAGCTTGGTGCATTCAGCTTCTAAACTGTAACTTAAAATAGAATTCTAACAACCTTTGCCCTGACAAATGCAACTTTCCCTTATGTCTGCTATCGTGTTATAACACAGTTCTAAAAAGGGACAACATTCTGTTTCTTAGCTGCCAAACTTTTTCATAGTACTTTTTTATAGTACTGTGTAAACAGTGACCAAAAACCTTAGGGGATAAGATTCAGTTTTTAAATTAACTTTATACATTAAAAGGTACTTAAAATGCTGTATTAATAATTCCATTTCTATCTGAGTACATGCTCTTATTTTTTCCAAGTTCTTATGTCAATACTTTAAAAAATATTGCAGGAAAGCAGATAATTTAAGATTATAATTGCCTGGCAAAATAATGTTTCTCAGTGCTTTTGTTCTACCTCCTAGTTCTTAACACAGTTCCTGGAGTCTTAAAAGCTTGCAAGCGGCCACCCAAAGTACAGAATTGACCTCTCTTTGCCTGGAGCAACAGAGAAGAAGGAGAGTCAGGAATCGAAGAAAATGAAATGCATATCTGGTTGCCTCCATGAACAAGGGCCTCCTTCGCTATGAGACCAGGGGAACTGGATGCTGCCCAACTACCATTACTAAATGTTCTGGCCAAAGGTTCTATAGAAGAATCCTGATCAAAAGGGAGAAAATATAGAACAGAATTTCATAATTTCATATTCTCATGGAATTCAGGCTTTCTGAATGACACTGGATGACCACTTAAACTATTGCCCTGAGATAATTTGTAAGCTTTAAACCTTAAACCAAAACTACCGCCTGAAGTATTCTTTGAACTAAACAACAGTTTAGCTTAATTAGTAAAATATGTCTGCCTTGAGCATGGTGCTTAAAGAACTATCTATATGAGATCAAAATGAAAACAGCAACTTGAAAGATTAGATGTGAAGCTTAGGGAGCAGTGACAGTTAATGGTGGTAAAATAATTTGAAAAAGGAGGGTGAGAATGGTTGCACAACTTGAGGACTGTGAATTATACATGTAGAAACAGTTGAACTGATGTATCTTTTGCTATGTATATTTTCATCAAAAGAGAAACAGCTGTCTTATAGTGGGAAGAAGATTAAACTAAAAAATAAAAACTGAGATGATGCCCCAGTTTTTTCATAAACTAAATATGTGACCTTAAGGAAATAATTTGATCTGTGTGTTCCTTACTTCTCTCCCCTATAAAATTAAGCATTTCAAATATTTTCTAAGGTCCCATTAAAAAAAAAAAAGAAGATTATAATTGTCTCAGTTTCTTAGTGCTGTTGTAACAGAAGAAATACAACAACTGGGTGGTTTTAAAGGACCAGAAATTTATTTTCTCACAATTTAGGAGGCTAGAAGTCTGAATTTAGGACACTGGCTCTAGCGGAATTCTTTCTCTATTTGCCCTGGGGGAAAACCCTTGTCTCTGCTTCTCTATCATTCTTCCTGGAGTTCGTTGGAGATCTCCACATGGCATCTATCTTACCCCCACTGGTGCTTCCTTGCTTCTGTGCCTAATCTGCACTTATTAAATCTCAAAAGTGACTGGATAAAGACACAGTCTGAACTGATAGGACCTCATTAACATAATGAAGAAAATCCTGCTCCCAAATGGGATTACAGCCACAGGTATAACCAAAAAACCAAGCCCGTTGCCGTGAAGTCGATTCCGGCTCATCGTGACCCTATACAAACCAACTCCGTTGCCATCAAATCTGTTCCAACTATAGAGACCCTACAGGACAGAGTAGAACTGCCCCATAGTTTCCAAGGAGCGCCTGGTGGATTCGAACTGCCCCCGACCTTTTGATTAGCAGACATAGCTCTTAACCACTATGCCACCAGGGTTTCCTAGTGACCAGATAGGGGTTAGGATTTACCACACATACTTTGTGGGGGCCACAATTCAATCCATAACATTAATATACATCTCAAAATAAAAATACAGACTTTTGAAGCTTTCAGTGAAAAATAATTTAATGCATAAATTTCTAAGTTTCTTAAAGGATATGATATTATGCATTAATCAGTTAACTACAGACCATTTTAATTGCTAAAGACTAGCTATATTTGAGCTATATATAAAAGTATACAGTTTCATAATGTTCATGTGATTTATTACATTAAAGGTAAAATATAAATGAAATCATTTTTGACTGAGTTGTACAATTTATTCACCCAAATTCCTAATAACATATAGGATGTGCCATAAATACACGGCAATCCCCAATGAAGGCCCAATAAGGAATAGAAAAGAAAGGGCAGATGCTGGCAGTCTTCTAGATTCACAGAATATCAGAGACAGACTCCTCCTTCACGTGGAAATGCAAATGGAGGACCAAGGTCACATACATGCAATAGTGGAGACTTGAAATCACGTTTCTAGGTTCCTAATCCAATGCTCAAAGAGTCACTGGGTGGCACGTTTGGTTAAGCACTCGACTACTAGCCAAAAGATTGGTAGTCTGAACCCACCCAGAGGCACCTCAGAAGACCGGCCTGACTATCTGCTTTAGAAAGGTCACAGCCTTGAAAGCCCTAAGCACAACTGTACTCTGCACACACGGGGTCCCCATGAGCCAAAACCCATAGCCACTAACAATAACAACAGCAATCCAATGCTCTGCCATTTGGATACTATTATTTATTGTTCTTTGGAGAAAATAGTTCCTAAAATATCTTTGTATTATCAAAAATTCTTCCTACTTGTTTTACTGTTCTGTCCTTTGAGGTCTATAGTGATTTAAAAGTGTGAAACAATAGCCAAAGTAGGATAAAAAACTTAACTTTTACTTTACTTGCAATATGTTCATCAATAGACCCCAATGCTGCCAAGGAACAATCAAGACTCACTGTGCTAAAAGTGTTAATTTAGAGGCTTAAAATACCTAGAAATCAACCATCATTCTGTAGGTTGATTTATCTTAGTCTTTAAATGCCCATCCTACCCCAAGGAGAGTCCATTTATTCAACTAAGACCTCAGTTATATGCCCAGCCTTCTGTTGTATTCATGATAGTTTTTGCCTTCCGGGAATACTAAATAGTATTTTGAAGGCAAAACACTTGAGGAAAAGAAGTCTAAAACTGACCGTTCAAGATAATTCAGGAGCTTGCAGAAGCTAGGGGCCTATTGCTAAAACTACAGTCAGGAAGAAAAAGGAATGCTATTTTATATGTTAACCCAAATAAAACCTCAACAAGCTCATTTATAGCCACATGGAGTGGAATGAACTTGGAATTTGGAATCTTGAGTTCCAGCCACATCACTTACCAGCTGTGTGACTTTAATAAGCCCCAGAACCTATAGAGCTTCTTCATCTATAAAACTGGAATAATACCTACTGACTTAAAAGAAGGATGACATGCAGTCATCGTGACATAAACTACTACAGTGAGGCAGAATTTTTTTTCTCTTCGATGCATTAAATTGCAGTGTAAATTTTGCCAAACTATGTTAACTCACGCAAGCAAGGCTGGCTGAAAAGTCAAATGCGTGACCAGTAATCCCTTCCACAGGTGATGAATGTGAAGTCCACCCCTACATAATACACTGGGGTTGGGTTTATTCTCTGCAGTCTTTTCCTTTCTTGTTAACCCCATTTGTCAGTTCTTTGACGTCCACACCTTTTTCTTTCCAATGGTACCTTTTGCAAATATACTAATCTATCAGAATATGAACACTCTACTGAATCTATTAGAATAGGAACAATTATCCAGAAAAAAGAATTTAAACAGTATTTAATAAGAGGATAATATATTCATTGAGTCATAAGTCAGGTGAAAATTTCCCTGGACCTTAACTCCACAGAACAAGATTATCCCCATCAGGACCTTTTTCACATTGCACTGAATTAGCTGTATACTTCAAAGTTTTCCGTAAGCCTAGTCAGCAGTAGCTGGTCTTGTATTTCTCCATATCCCTAAAGTTTAGCTCAGTTTCTAGCACAGAGAAAAGCAGGGGATTATAAATCAAGTGAAATTTAGAGTCTTGGGTAAAAATTAATCTCCACTAAACTAATTCAGTAAGCAAGGAAATTACTTTGACTATTATATCCACTTATAATCTAAAACAGATACACAGATATTCCTTAATGCAGTCACAGATGGGGTAAAAGAATCCACCATCTGGTTTACAGGTGAAATTACTTAATTGCATCTATGATTAGATATGTGCACTTGTCCAAAATGTAAGAATTTCCTATTTTAGAGAAGGAAAACATAAAATCAAGTTAGGTATAATCTTCAATCCTTTCTCACTGGAAATTGACACCATTCTACCTTTGTTCTTAAAATACAGCATCAAAAACAAAAACACAGGCTACTAAACAAAAGAGCTTAAAGCATAGCTATTATTTTTCCTGAATAAATATCTCATAGTTAATTACAGCGAATGGAGTAAGGGGTTTCACTTGAAACCCATACAAAAAAGTAAAATTTATACTAAGGAATATGAAATGTTAAACAGTGATGACATAGATACGGCCTTGGAAATGGCATCCATCTCCAAAGCAAATTCTCACAAGGAACGTTCTTGGATCATAACTGCTCAGGTTAGGTTTATTTTTCTAGGCTGTTGCTAACACAGTGACATGCTTAAAGAGGCTCTGTCAAACAATGGAAACACTTTTTTCTTTTTTTAACTGTACTAAATAAACCCTTTTCATAGATGCCAAATCAGGGTATCTTTAAGTTTTTTTTTTTTAATTGCAGTAATGATGGCAATATTAATCAGAGAAGCAAATAACCTAGAAACGAGCAAGGCATTTACTGTAGAGGAAAATAATTTAAAATGCTTTTCATATTAAGAATAAAAATATCCGTGTTATACATTTGCCTTTAAGAAATACACTCGAAAACTTCTTAAAGAAATTACCCTGATTATACATAATACCTGCTGCCGTCGAGTCAATTCTGACTCACAGTGACCCTCTAGGACAGAGTTGAACTGCTCCGTAGGGTTTCCAAGGAGTGGCTTGTGGATTTGAACTGCTGACCTTTTTGTTTGCAGCCAAGCTCTTAAACACTGTGCCACCAGGAGCCTGATTAAAAAAAACCCAAACCCATTGTGTTGCCATCAAGTTGGTTACGACTCATAGCGATCCTATAGGACAGAGTAGAACTGCCCCATAGAGTTTCCAAGGAGCATCCAGTGGATTCAAACTGCAGATCTTTTGGTTAGCAGCTGTAGCACTTAACCACTATGCCACCAGGGTTTCCAGGCTCTGATTACACATAATAAATACATAATATCAGCATGTCCCTTATTTTCTATTATTTAACTATAATTGCTTGGTTTTTGGTTCTGGCTTAAACAACTGAATAAACCATAGGGCTGTTTATTGAAGTGTGGATGAATTAACAGAATTAGGGATTCTGAAAGATCAGGAATTTCCTCTCAGACATGTTAAATTTGAGGTTTCGATGATGCACCCAAGGAAAGAAGTCAGGAAGGCATTTGGATATGCAATTATGGGGCTGGAGGTGCAGAAATGAATGAATGAGAGGTGGAGTAACAGCATAGTGATTAAGAGTAATGACTTGGGTGCCAGATTGCCTGGGTGAACCTAGCTCTGCCGTTTACTAGCTGTTGACATTAGCAAGTTGCTTAACTCTGTGTCTCAGCTTCCTTATATCTAAAATGGGGATAATAAACAGGTTGATGTATTAAATAAATGAACATATAGAAAAAACTGGTAAGTGTTGTATAAATTTTGACTATTATTATTCTCATCAGTAACAACAGCAGCAGCAGTACACAGATGATATTTAATCTTGGGGAGAATGGGGAGTTTAGACAGAGAAGAGAGGAGACTCTAGGGCCAAGCCTTCATTGATTCAATATTAAAACCAAAAAAATCAGTTGCCATCTGGTCGATTCTGACGCATGGTGACCCTACGTGCATCAGAACAGAATTGTCCTCCATAATGTTTTCAATGGCTGGCTTTTCAAAAGTAGATCACCAAGGCTTTCTTCTGAGGTGGCTCTAGGTAGACTCAAACCTCCAACTTTTTAGTTAGCGGCCAAGTGCATTAAGCATTTGCACTACCCAGGGACTTCAATATTAGAGTCAAGAAAACAAC